>NW_025900098.1:0-49791 GCF_022539505.1 Lolium rigidum
GAGGATGACATGCGGGTCCCATTTAGCGGCAGCGGTATCACCGTTTGAGAGGCGGCAGGGGATCGAAAGAAAAGGCAAGTGACCAAATATGAGGTGCCAAAAATAATTCAAGAAAAGAAAGTTTTATAGTGCATAGAGGATGACATGCGGGTCCCATTTAGCAGCGGCGGTATCACCGTTTGAGAGGCGGCGAGGGATCGAAAGAAAAAGGCAAGTGACCAAATTTGAGGTGCCAAAAAAAACTCCAAGAAAATAAAGTTGATTGCACATAGAGGATGACATGCGGGTCCCATTTAGCAACGAGCGGTCTCAACGTTTCCAAGGCGGCAAGGGATCAAAGAAAAAGGAAGTAGCCGGAAATCGGGGGTCAAAAAAATCCAAGAATAGAAAGAATTTTGGTTCATAGAGGATGACATGCGGGACCCATGATCCCGCATCGTAAACGGCTCGATCGGAGAACGTTGAACGAGATGGCGCGATCGAGAAAAAAAACAATGCCGAGAGGCTGCCATCCGGGCCCTACATCCCTCGGCGGTGCGGATTTGCGTTGACTCGGCCGGCGAACCCGAGAATTCGCGATGCACCACGTCCCGGGCCACCATACGCGACGTTTTGGCCGCTTTCGTCGGGCTAGGTGGCCTCAAAAACGAGAAAAAAAAAGTTTTGACATGCACCACGGAGGGACCAAAATCGTCGGCCATGGTACACCAGCAACCACGGCGCGACTTCAACTTCGTCGGCCATGGCAACTTTTCTTGTAGTGTTACATGATTGAGATTCATCTGATGTAATCGGTGTTGTGTTTGTCGGGATCCGATGGATTGTTACATTATGATTGTCTATCTACAAAGTTTATGAAGTTATTGTTGCTGCAATCTTGTTGTGTTTAATGCTTGTCACTAGGGCCCGAGTGGCATGATCTTAGATTTAAGCTCTATACTTATTGCTTAGATTGTATCTACAAGTTGTATGCACATGTCTATGTCCGGAACCAAAGGCCCCAAAGTGACGAGAAATTGGGACAAGCCGGAGGGGAAGGCTTAGATATGAGGATCACATGTTTTCACGGAGTGTTAATGCTTTGCTCCGGTGCTCTATTAAAAGGAGTACCTTAATTTCCGAGTAGATTCCCTAGAGCCCGGCTGCCACCGGCTGGTAGGACAAAAGATGTTGTACAAGTTTCTCATTGCGAGCACGTATGACTATATATGGAAAACATGCCTACATGATTAATGATCTTGATGTTCTGTCTTAATGCTATTTCAATCCTATCAAATGCCCAACTATAATTTATTCACCCAACACTTGTTATTGGAGAGTTACCACTAGTGTAGATAGCTGGGAACCCCGGTCCATCTTTCATCATCATATACTCGTTCTACATGTCATTGGAAGTAGTATCAACTATTTTCTGGTGCCATTGCTCTCATACTACTCGTTGCTTGCTCTTTGTGTTACTTTTACTATTGCTCCCATATTACTCGCTACTTTCACATCACCCCTGTTACTAGTGCTTTTCCAGGTGCGGCTGAATTGACAACTCAGTTGTTAAGGCTTATAAGTATTCTTTACCTCCCCTTGTGTCGAATCAATAAATTTGGGTTTTACTTCCCTCGAAGACTGTTGCGATCCCCTATACTTGTGGGTCATCATTGCTTCACATACACCTCCTCATGTAGAGGACCATTAAGAAAGCACTCTTAACATCCATTTGTTGCAACTTGAAGCCATGATGAGAGGCAAAGGCCAAAAGGATACGGATGGACTCAAGCCTTGCAACGGGTGCAAAGGTTTCACCAAAGTCCACGCCTTCAACTTGAGAATAGCCTTGTGCCACCAATCTTGCTTTGTTGCGGATGACCATGCCATGTTCATCTTGCTTGTTCTTGAAGACCCATTTGGTGTCGATAACATTGCGGCAATAATCGGGTCGCTTCATGAGAGTCCACACATCATTCCTCTTGAAGTTGTTGAGTTCCTCTTGCATTGCATTCAACCAATCGGGATCTTCAAGAGCTTCATTAACTTTGAGTGGTTCCACCATAGAGACAAAGGCGTGGTGCTCACAAAAGTTTGCTAGTTGCCTCCGGGTGGTTACTTTGCTCTTTAGATCACCAATGACATTACTCAAAGAATGGGACTTGAGGCGCAAGTGTCTTGCAATAGGATCTTCACGGCGAGTGACGGCTAAAGGAGAAGATTCTTGTGGGTCCTCTTGGCTTTCATCACGGTTTAGGTCCTCGCCTTGACCTTCATTGTTGTTGAAGTGGGCATAATCATCATGAGACCCGGATGACTCGGGGGTACTAGGAATGGTATTATCCATAAAGATCATCCCCGAGCCATCCGGAGAAGAACTTGAAGCTTGGCCTTGGTCACTTGATGTCGGTTGTTGTTGTAGATGAGCTTGTGGTGAATGTTGTTCTTGGACTTGCGGTAGATGTTGTTCTTGAGCTTGTTGAGGCGAGCTTGTACTTGATTGTTGTGGTAGATGTTGAGGTTGAACTTGAGGTTGTGGTAGAGGTTGGCTTGCATTTGTAAGATCAATGGAAGAAGCTTGGCCTTGTGGTGTAGATGGCTCCACTTGGGTCGAACTTGGTCCTTCCCCGGTACTCATAGAAGGTAGCTCTTGAGGTCGGCGAATGCCAACACCCATCCTTCCTATGGCATCCGGGGAATTGCATTTCCTTTCTCACAAGAAGCACTTCGCTCCTCCAAAGACCTATCATCTTCATCGAATGTCACGTCACAAGATTCTACAACCCGCCCATTTGACTTGTTGACGACTCTATAGGCGTGAGAATCCGTAGCATAGCCAACGAAAATTCCTTCTTGAGCTCTTGAATCAAACTTAGATAGGCGTGTGTCTTTGACAAGCACATAGCATTTGCATCCGAAGACCTTGAAGTATGACACATTTGGCTTGTTGCCGGTGAGGATCTCATATGGTGTCTTCTCAAGACCTTTGCGAAAGTAGAGACGATTAGTAGCGTGGCATGCGGTAGAGATAGCTTCCGCCCAAAAATTGTAGTTAGACTTGTATTCCATCATCATGGTTCGAGCAGCTTCGATCAAGGTTCGATTCTTCCTTTCAGCGACCCCATTTTGTTGGGGAGTATATGGCGTGGAGTATTGGTGTTGGATTCCTTCTTTGCCGAGGAAGTCATCCAAGGTATAGTTCTTGAACTCCGTTCCATTGTCGCTCCTTATTGCGAGGATCTTGTTGTCGTATGTAATAACCCAGAACATAGGAACAATGAAGGGTAGATTTAGAAATGGGATGTGCATTTCATCGCAAAACGGGGGAAATTTTCGCGCCTTATTGCAACTAAACCTAAGAGGGATCGAGGTTCTCTCTCATTTTGCAATTAGGGTTAGGCAAGGCGAGTTAGTGAAATTTCAACATGATCTCTTTTGTATCTTGTTAATTTGGGAGATGACTTCATTTGGCAAGCTATAACACATTGAACAATAAGCAATAAGCATTATGGAAATTGAATTCACAATTCAAATACAACTTATGAATTTAAAATGACTTTGCATTTCAAATTGAATATTAAATACAGCATTTATGCAAGAATATAAACATTACACAAATCAAAAGCTCATAAGTAAAATTTGAGCTTTATTGATATCACGACACACTTACATGGTCTTTACAATATTTTTGATACAAGAATTAAAGAAACAATAAACAGAAATGAAAATGAAGATTAAAATATTGATCCTAAACTAAAACCTAGACTAAATGACTTGAAG
Source organism: Lolium rigidum (assembly GCF_022539505.1). Taxonomy (NCBI): domain Eukaryota; kingdom Viridiplantae; phylum Streptophyta; class Magnoliopsida; order Poales; family Poaceae; genus Lolium; species Lolium rigidum. The sequence continues at coordinate 3,760 of NW_025900098.1, forward strand.
TATATCTTCATGGTCATATTCATCTTCAAAACCTGCAAAACAAAACAGCAAGTACAAGCCAGAATGTTAGTGTTAGCCAAAGAATTCAGTTTGGACAGCGTTAAGTGTTGACAGAATTCAGTTTGGACAGAACCAACTGTCCTGCACACTTGTGCTTGTCCAAAGCCTTGGACAGCACAAGATAAGAGCAAGCAGACCAAACCTGAGCACCACCAGGGGCTCAAGTTTCAGCATATGAGAGCACACAGCTCATGTGTGCTGGGCAAGCCACGACAAGGCAATGCACGAGGCTTAGTCACCAAAGTAAGCCAGGCTTGTGTGTCATGGCAAGAACAGAAGTAGAGCTCATATAAAAGGGGCACAAACCCTAGAAACAGTAACCAGTCGACCAGATAAGGATTTACAAGGTAAGGTGAAGGTAGAGCAGCACAGTTCATCCAATTCTTGCTCAAGAACAGCACCAGCCAACACACAACCACTCAACCACCAGAAATCATGGTGACCTGAGAAGATCAACCAAGACCTGGAGGTGAAGGGCTGTGACACAAACCACAAGTCTGCATCAACAAAAAAAATCACTCTAGGAGCCGGAACAAGGTATACCTAGTTCCTGGAGAAGATCCAATGGATCTAATCCATAAATCATGCATGACATAGTCATGGGATTGAGCAGATGCTCAAAGGGTAAATCATCACTTGGTTTTCACCAAGGATCACTGTCAGTCTAGAAGCCACTAAAACAGAAACCATCCAGATACAGATCTTGTGCACAGAAGCTAGAAATCATGCACAGATGCACACACTAGCAAGATCTCATGCACAGACAGCACCAGTAGATGTATTGCAAGGATTAGCAGCTAACAAAGACTACACAGAAAATCCTAAGCATGCAACCATCAGCAAACCCTAGATTTCTTCACAGGCAAACATATTGGCATTCATATTAATTATGATCCCCAAATATGCAAGCAAAGATGAGTAGCCAACAAGATCCATCCAACCATGTGAGCAACCAGTCAGTAGCAAGGCTACTGAGGTCACATCACACATAGAACCATCCAAAGCTAAGCCAAATACAAAGAATCATTATCCAGAAATGGATTCAGATTTCATTTGCTTGTCAATTATTCATGAAAAGCAAATTCATACACAGCAAGTCAAGTAATCATCACTGCATAAGCATTTCATCATTAATTAATTTATTCAAGCATGAATACATCACAAATTCATGCTATATATTGACACTAGCACACTGTGAGGCACACCAGCACTTGTCGCTACATCATAGCTACTGGATCAAGTCCAGTGAGCTAGGGAGAGCAGCAGCACACACACACAGAAGCAATAGCATACTTGAGCAGTAGCATCAGTAAGCAAATAATCACTTAGCCACAGAATCCATCAGCAACCAAGCCACTGACATTTGATTGATCAAATGGATCAATTGAATCAAGTCAAGCAACACTGAGAGTCTAGCCAACAGAAATTATGGATCCAATGGATCAATGAATCACACAAAAGGCACAGAAGTACCTCACAGGCATCACAGGCATTCACAAGTGTCACAGATACATAGCAGTACACCTAGACAAAGCAAGCATAAGATGCCAGTAAGCACAAGCAAGCTTAGAAGCATGTACAACATGGCATAGCAAGATCATAGCATGATAGGAGCAGTAAGCAAGCAACACATGGCATGCACATCAAGCAAAACACACTGGCCAGTACCAAAGATTGGTGAATTTGCCAGAACTTGCAGAGAAGGGAAGCACATGTAGCTTAGGCAGCAGCAGCAAGGCTCTGCATGATCATAAGATCATCAGGAGGCCGTAGAGCAAGAGGAAGTAGAAGCACAGAAGCATGGGAGGCGCACAGGCATGGAGAGGAGAAGGAGGAGGAGCAGAACCCTTACCCGCGCCTGGTGGCAGAGGCTATGGCATGGCGAGGCAGTGCCCGCGCGGCCATAGCAGCTGCAAAGCCAGGGAAGACGCCGGCGTTACGCCGACGAGCACCACCACCAGTAGCACAGCACCGGAGACGACGGCACAGGTCCTGCGAGCAGCACCCACGCCAGGTCGGTCTCGAAGGCGCGCACACGTCGACGGCATGGACGCGAGCTCGTCGGAGATCACCAATCGCCATAGGCGATTCTCCACGAGATCCAGAGAGGAGGCGATTCGCCAGGAGAGGAAGCAACCGAAGAAACCACGCGGACAGATCGATAGATCGTCGCGCGGCGGTTCAGATCAGGTAGGTGGCGAAGTCAGGGGAGCACGGAGACGGCCGGAGCACGGCGGCGGCCATGGCGGCGACGCCATCGCCACGGGTGTCGCCAGAGGATTAGGGTTAGGTCGAGTGAGAGAGACGAGTGAGTGAGCGAGCGAGGTGGGCTGCTTCGGCGCCACCAACCCGTTATGGGACACGCCTTAGTGGGCTGTCCCATGGGCCTTAGTAAATGGGCTGGCCCAATAGGGGCCAGGGGGTATTTTAGTCATTTCACCATTTAGAAAATAGTCAGAATTTCACCAATTTTTAGTAAATAAAATACACCTCTAAAAATCCATTAAAAATTGGATTTGGGAATGAAAAATTATTCTTAACAAGAATAAAATAAGAAATAGAATTTAGGAAACAAATTCAAATTTTGGAATTTTATGAATTTGAATTAAGACTTGGAATTTTAAACCATTATTTCCTTGCATTTAAAAATCAAGGAAAAATCTCAAATAAGTTCAAATACTTATTTTCAAACATTTCAAAATGAAACTCTATTATTCCAAGTCATTTCTATTAAAGAAAGATATTTTCCAAAGGAAAATACTCTATTCTTTTTATTCCAAAAATATAGAGGCAACTCTATTATTTCAAAATCATTTTGGAATGGATAATAAATCACAAAGATAAAGTAGTATTACTTTGAATCATTCTACTTTATGAGTATTAAAGTGTTGTTACACATAAAAACAATTGCAAGTTACTGCCAAAGGCATAAATCTTAATTTAACCCTAAATTGTAATAACTCATTGGGGTAAAGGGATTCCACATAAAATAATACATTCATGACTGCATTATTTGGATTTTATAACATTGTCCTTACCGGACAATGATGCTTCTTACAGAACCCGAGGTCCAGGTTCCATCAACTGCATTGAACTGCACTATCTCGCAGTCCACAGGCAAGTTCACCCTTGCTCATACCAACTTGAGTATTTTCTATTACTTTAATGCAAAGTTATATACTTATCATTCCTGCATCGCAAATAAAATGTTACTTTCCAACTATGAATATGACTATGTGGCTGGCAATGGAACCATGGTATGTGTTGATATGGTGGAGGTTCCATTGCATGGGTTATATTAACCTAGGATTAACTACCAATGCCGTCCAGTGATTCTAGCGCCGTACATATCGCGTTGACCATGAGATCTATAATGGCTCTAGGGAAGCCAGCTGTATCTTTTCCCTCCTGCACGCCAACGGACTGGTAGAGCTGCGGGGTGTTGGAGGCACTGCCGTAGGTTGGGATATCCTTTTAAATCCCCATCCGTGTGTGATGACGGGCTCTACGGTCTATGATGGATTGTCCAAAGTACATCGTGAGTAAAGCCGTATTATCGGAAGATGTCTACTGGGGGTGTGCGGTTGGACAAAAGGGTGGGTTTGCAGGGTCGCTGAGAAGGCGGTGTGGGCTTGGATTTTCATACCTGGCCTCACACCAAAGGAAGTGTGAACGGGGGCAAGTCCCTGCGGATGGCAAAATGGGTGGGATCTCTTATGGGAAAAGTAACGCACCTCTGCAGAGTGTATCAAATTGTGGCTGTCACTCCTTGTTCCGGGAAGGGAACTGCGAACGCGGCAGGAAAGGAACTCCACGAAGTTCTGGTCAACCTGTGAAGACTGACGAGCATAGTTTTCATAATAAAAGCAATCTTTTGAAGAAATGATTTCGAAACATGCATTGACCTGCAATTTCCTGATCAATGGTCGTAGCTAGTGCATCAAACACCTTTTACTCTTTTGAACTTGCTGAGTACCCCTGTACTCACTTTCTTTCGACACCCTTGCTAGACTGTGATCCGGAAGTGGAGGCCATCGCCGATGGAGCACCAGAAGGAAGCTACGAGCTGGTCTACGAGGAACCTGATCTTACCGGAGGAGTTGAAGGAGTAGACTATGGGATAGTCTACGGACCCGATGACACGAAGGCCGAGGAGTAGTGATATACCCTAGCATCATAGAGCCGAGCAGCGTAGAACTTACCTAAATAAGTTGCTGAGCTCTCTTTCATCTATAGTTATGAGTTGTAATCGTACTTAAGTAGTATCTTAGGGTGTTCTCATAGGACCTGTGAGAATACCAACTTGTTAAGACAATGTTTGCAATAATATATGGAGTTTTATGACCTGCAATGTTTACGTTGTACCACTCGAGGGATATGGCAATTGTGAAGAAGTCCCTTCACAAAGATCATATCAACGACTTGTATACTACAACATGCAGTGGTATGCTGGGTCACCGCATCGTACTTGCGTTGAACTTGATTGGCAAACTCCATCATGGTCCGTTGAGTCTCACTCTTGTACTTAAAGAAGAATACCCAACAATAGCGTGAATAGTCATCAACAATGACAAGGCAATACTTCTTTCCTCCAAGACTTTCATGAGACGGTGGACCGAAGAGATCAACATGTAGGAGCTCCAAGCATCTTGTGGTAGAGATGATAGTCTTGGCCTTGTGAGGAGCTCCATGCATTTTTCCTTGTACGCAAGCCCTACAAACACGATCTTTGCAAAAAGAGACATCTTCTTTTAGTCCGAGAATGTGGACACCCTTGTGGAGACTTTGCAAAGTCCTCATGTTGACATGGGCTAGTCGGTGATGCCATAACCAACCCTTGTCACCTTTGGCGAATAGGCAAAGAGCGGAGGATGTTGTCTTTCCGGAGAAATCAACAACATACAATCGGTTCTCTACATATCCAACAAAAGCTACATTGAGTGTCTTGCTCCACAAGAGGACCACCATATGTTCATCAAAGAATGTGCATAGACCCATACGAGCAATTTGATGAACGGAAAGTAAATTGTAACCAAGGGTCTCGACAAGGAGGACATTCACAAGTGAGATGTCGGGTGTTACCACCACCTTGCCAAGACCCAATACCTTAGAGCACGTGTTGTCGCCATATGATACGGTAGAGTGAGAAGGCTCGAGGTCGACAACAATGTTCTTGCTTCCGGTCATATGACTTGTGGCTCCACTATCAACCACCCACTTAGCGCCACCGGAAGCATAGTCCTACAAGGAATCAAGTCTTGGATTTAGGTACCCATTTTTCAATGGGTCCTAGCATGTTAGTAACAAGGGGTTTGGGAACCCAAATAGTCCAATCAACATTGTCCTCTTGAGGACCAACAAAGCAAGCACGAATATGTCCATAGTAATCAACAAAAAGAACATGAGAAGGGTTGTTAGAGCCGGTGAAACCCTTCGAGGCGGAGTTGGGTACTCCACCCCTTCTTGAGTTAGCATCGCTCTCCTCAAGGTTGATCTCCATGTTCTCCTTGTTCTTCTTCTTTTTGGTCCTCTTATTCCTCTTCCTCTTTTGCTTGGTAGCCACTCCTCCTTCATTGCAAGAGCCCTCTTTGGCTCCATCTTTGGCTCCAATGACTCCTTCCAAGTACTTGGTTTGAACTTGGAGTCTTTGGCCTTGAAGCGATTGACTTCATCTTCATGCTCCGGGTGTGGATGAAAAATATCAAACACTTGTACTTCCTTTGCATTGTTCACCCGGAAATGTTCCATCAAAGCTTCTTCTTGGAGAGAGTTCATCTTCATGAGCATATGCTTGTCACTCTCCAACTTCGCAATGTCACTTTCATGAATGCAACACGCACGGTCCTTGCTCAAGGGAAAATACTCCTTCAAAGCTTCCTCTTGCATGGTATTGACCTCCATGAGCTTGGCTTCCCTTCTCTTCAAGGCGGCTATTTCATCCTCATGATCACAACAAGTGTCCTTCTCCTTGCTCAAGCGGAGACATTCCACCAAAGACTCTTCTTGCTTGCTACTCAAACTCAATAGCTTGGCCTTGGTGGTCTCAAGAGTGGCAATTTCTTCTTCATGGTTGCAACATGAGGTCTTCTCTTTGCACAAGCGGTAATATTCGTCCAAGGCTTCTTCTTGAAGAGCATTGACCTCCAAGAGAAGAGCATTGTGCTTCCTCAAGGAAGCAACTTGATCAACAAGCTCGTCATGGCAAGAATTGGGGTCTTCATCATCTTTCTCTTTGTTGGCTTCCTCAAGAGAGAGAGTCTTATTTTTGAGATCACCAATCAAATCAAGAGCATGGTCTCGATCCTTGGTGAGTCGAGAAACAATAGCCCTATTGGAGTCTTCAAGGACGATGACACTAGCTTCAAGAGACATGCGCAGATTTCGTTCATCTTCAAGCTCTTCTTTGAGAGAGGCAATCTCATTTGCCGCTTCCCTTTCCAACCTCTCTCTCTCCTCTATAAGGTATTGTGCCACACCGAGTTGGCTCAAGAGAGCCCCAACATGAGTCTTGGTGTCCCCTTGCATGTTAGTGAGAAAAGAATCCAAACCCATAATCTCACGTTTAACGGTGAGACTAGTGGCGTCATCAATATATAAGGCATTAGTCGAGGATGATGGTTTGGAGGGAAATTTTACCTCCGTGGATACCTTAGCCATAAGGCAACGAGCATTGTTGGTGATGAGGTTCTCGTTTGGAGAATCTAAGAGGGAGATAGAGGGAGTGGTAATGGCGATGGTGGCCACTCCCTCTCCTTCCTTGTTGGATCTCTTGTCCCCACGTTCTTCATCCTCATCGGAGGAGTACTCTTCTCGAATGATGAAGGCTCTAGGCTTCTTGGTGTAGGAGACCTTGTCGTCATCGGACTTGGGGGAGAACTTGGAGAATCCTTTGGAGAGTGACTTGAACTTATCCTTGCGGATAAGCCTTCCACCATGATCTTCTCTTCTCTCAAACACACAATCCGCGACAAAATGATTCTTGTCGCCGCAATTGTAGCATGTTCTTCCCCTTTGCCCCTCCCTTGGGCTCTTGGAGAAACTTCTTGGAGAATCACGTGATCTTCTTGGTCTTGTGCTTCGGGATTTGTTTCCATTCCAAAATTTCTTGGCGGCGAGAGCCATATGCTCATGATAATTGATCTTGAGATCATCCGGTCCCCACTCAATGGGATCCTCATCGCTTTCACTAGCCTCATGTACCCTCATCTTCAATGCAAGGTTGGTCTTGCGGGAGTTGTGGGCGCGAGCAACAAGATCCTCCGCATTCTTCTTGGAGATGTCCAAAGCGATGACTTCGCTAAGAACTTCATCGGATGTCATAGCACGGAAGGAGGCGTTTTGGCGGATGGCCGTCAACTTCACTTCCTCATAAGGGAGGCGAGAGTTGTAGAACTTGCGCTTGATCCAATGGTCATCCACAAACTTTGCTCCAAGATCTTGCATTTGCACGGCAAGAGCGATGAGGCGCCGATACATTTCTTCGGGGGACTCTCCTTCAATCATGACAAAGTTGTCGGCCATATTGTTCACTTCATCAAAACGAGAGCTTTGGATGCTTGCATTTCCGAGGAAGAGCTTCTCAAGTTTATCCCATGCTTCCTTGGCGGTCTTGAGCGAGCGGATATGAGCACGGTCCTTGGGCGTGATAGCCATGTGAATCATGTTGATGGCGGTGGCTTTGAGTTGGTCATCCACCACTTCTCTTCTTGTCAAGCCCTTTGGGTCCCGTGGTGAATAGCCCTCCTCGATGATACGCCAAAGCTTGGTAGATGCGCTGCGCACATGAGAACGCATTAAGAATTGCCAATTTTCAAAGTTGTTTGACTCAAGTAACGGTGGTGAACCATGCGACAAGATATGTGGCATAGGTATTGGAACATTTACGGTGTAATCACTTGGTGGTGGCACCTCATGATAACCCCCTAGACGTTCCGCAACCGGTGTCTCATCCTTCCCCTTTGTTGAAGTGCCGGTCTCCCCAATCCCTTCCTTTTGTGGATCTTTTGTCGCTTGCGCGACAAAATCAACAAGAGGAAAGGGGTTAGCTTTTGGCGGGGGATCCTTGGCACTTGCTTTAGGATCAACAATAGGGTTCGGTTTTTGAGCAACCAACTCCATCATCATCGCCTTCATTTGGTTAACGATGGATGACTCCAATTTCTTGAGGTCATCCAACGTAGCCGTTGTGGTATCGACGGGGGATGATGGAGCGGGTGGCACAAGGGAAGGTGACCCATTCGCCACACCCGCATCTTGTTCGGCCATTTCTTAGGCGGTAAAGCCCGAGCAAGAAAACCTTGGTCTGATACCACTTGAATGGATCGTAGCGAACAAGAGGGGGGGGGGGGGTGAATGGTGCTACGACAAGTTTTAGTCTTTTTCAATTTTTGGTGCAACGGAAGGTAAAGGTGATAACTTTAGCGATAGCGGTGATCCTACAATGATCCTAGGACAAGTGCAACAAGCAAAGGAATCAACAAGATAGTAAGAGTAAGGAGCGGGACAACCGGGGCGCGGAGACGAGGCAAGGTTTGTTTCCCGCGAGTTCCTTCCACAATAGGAAGTACGTCCGCGTTGAGGAGGTGCTAGTCTCACACAAGAGACTAGACGGCCACACCACGAAGGAAGGCCTCACCTTCTTCCTCGAGAGAGCTCCACGAAGGTGCTCCCCCTTCTCCACTAAGGCACCGGTCGAGGTGGTGATTCCTTCACAAGGTTGGGGCGAGCTCCACACCACAAGGAGGCTCCCAACAACCCATGGAGCTAGTACAACACCAAGCTAGCCTCCATGGATGCACTTTCTCCAATGTCCCACAATAGGAACCCTAACACCAAGCTCCACTAAGGAATATCAAGGATTGGTGAAATATCTCTTGGTAGAACTATAGATCGGGGTCTCCTCCACCACTCCTCAAAATTTGGGCAAGATTGGTTGGATGGTTGGGGAGATCCTCAAGGATTAAGCTCAGCAACAATGGAGGAGAGAGAGAGAAGAGATAAAATCGTGTTGGGGAAGAAGGAGCCCTTAAATAGGCTCCTCCAAATCCAACCGTTATGTCCATTTTTTGCCTAAGCGGTACTACCGCTTTGGGTAAGCGGTACTACCACTCTGAGTTCGAATTCCCCAGATCTGGTCCACGTGGACGCAGAGCGGTACTACCGCTCGCGGTACCGCTCGAGGTACCGCAACAGGGTCGAAACCTTACTGGACTCGAAGCGGTACCGGAGCGGTACCAAAGTGGTACTGCCGTAACTTAGTTACGGTACCTAGGCGGTACCGTGAGCGGTACTACCGCTCGTGAGCGGTACTACCGCTCCAGGTACTGCAGGGGTACCGCAACTCGTATTCTGGGTCAATCTCAGTGCAGACTCAGTGCGGTACCGTGGGCGGTACCTATAGGGGTAGCGGTACTACCGCTACAGGTACCGGTAGTATCGGCCTGGCTAAAACTGGTTTTCTCCCCTTTTTCTCTCCAGCCATGTCACCTCGCGATACACACACAAAACCAGAAAACCTATCAACTACGCTTCAGTCTTCCGATCTTGACGTGTCCAGCGAGGTCACCGTGCACTTGCAAATCTAACAATGATACTCAAGGCACACAGTGAGATTACTCAAGTGTTGTCATCAAACACACAAAACTTGGGGTTTAAACTTTGCTCTTACAGCCATGTTATACAACGCTTCTCTTGGATCTCCGGGAGGTGCCTGGACGCTAGGATGAAAGCTTGCGTTGCCATATACCCCGCTTCCGGTGTTTTGGGAATAATATTCCCCCTCGTGTCGATTGACATGAAAGACATGTCGAAGTTTTTGTGGTGACCCGGCATACCACTGCATGGTGTAGTATGCAAGTCTGATATAACACCAATGAAACACCGTTCCACTAGTATTATATCGCTCAGAGTGGTACAACAGAAAAATATGCGGGTCCAAGGCATGTCTATAGAATTACAACATTGACTCTTTACAAAAGATCTTCACACCCTCCTAGTTACAATAAGATAAAACTGCAAATAAACTCCAGAAGATCGACTCGTAGTCTAATCCTAACACGAACTCTGTTTGAGGAGTATATAATTAGCTACAGAGGCTATGAATAGATTCTAGCTAAATAGGAGCTAGGTTTAGGAAGCTAGTTCCCTTCTACTACTTAATCTAGGTTTTCTCCATGGTAGTTGCGGTGTTTGACTCTTTCGGCAGGTTCCTCGTTCCCTTGAAGTATTTGTAGACTCCTCGGTCTTCGAGTTGCACGGTAGATCCTCATTCGATGCCTCCATATCTAAGCAGGGGATTTAAGAGTGGGATGAGTACGAGCGTACTCAACAAGTTCATTATAGGAAAGAGGTGTTTTATGCACTAGCTACGGTATTAGACCAGAAAGTCTAATACCAATGCAGGTTTTCATAATCATTTCTTCAAAAGGTTGCTTTTATTCCGAAGAACTATGTCCGTCAGCCTTCACCGGTTTACTAGAACTTCATGGAGCTCCTTTCCGGCCGCGTTCGCAGTTCCATATCCCGGAACAGGGAGTGACAGGTCACGGTTCTTTACACTCTGCGAGGTGTGTTGCTTTACCCATAAGAGATCTTAACCTTGGTGCCAACCAGGTGTACATTCCTGTCCACACTTCCTTTGCTGTGAGGCCCGGTATAAGGTCTAGCCAATCATGTTCCTCCGCTACCTCGAACACCCACCCTTTGTTGCATGCCCCGACCCTGGGTCCTCGCCGGTCCCATTACTCCCACTCACGGGTGGACCCCGACCACGACAACAGTTTGGGACTCGTTAACCAAACTCCTTCGCCGGTAGCTGCAACCCATCATAGACCGCAATACCGTGGGGACTTAAGGCCTCCCCAGCCAACCGCTTGCACTTCGAGCGACAAGTGTCTACGGACTATGCCGTGGGGACTTAAGGCTTCCCCAGCCCAACCGCTTGCCCTGACAGATACAAGTGTCTACGGTAAAGCGCATCCGTTGATGAACAAGAGGTGGAAACACTTTTGACTACTCCGTCCCACTCCGGATCTTATGGTTAACACGGGTATTACGGCACAAGAATCACTGGCGACATTTGTTGTTTAATCCTAGATGGATATAAACCCGTGCAATGGAACCTCCACCATATCAACACAATCCATGGTTCCATTGCCCACCACATAGTCATATTCATAGTTATGAAAATAGTGGTTTTGGTTTTTATGCAATAGTGATAATCATAGTACTTTGCAAGTAATTTGATAAAGATACTCAAATGACATGAGCAAGTGATGAACTTGCCTTTCTTGACCGCAAGATTATGCGGGCAAGGTCTTCGATACGCAATAACTCCAAATTCTGAAATAGCATCATCGTCCGGTAAGGACGATGTTTAAAAGATTGGCAAGGATGCAATAATGCATAAGTATGAGATGCAATCGCTCTAAGCGTGACCTAACCCCGATGATTTAGGATCAGTGAGTTGTAATGATTGGTTCAGGGTGTGTTGCACTTTTAGAGTGATTTACAAACAAAGTTCTTATTCAGGGTTGTGTTGTTTTAGAATCATAAGCAAATGGTACAATGCATAGTATTAATCATACACACTCAGGAATAGTAGTTGTATAATAAGTATAGAGCAGTTGTTAATTTTAAATCTTATAATGCATGTTTGAGGATTACTTATTATATAATTCAAAAGAATAACTTTTGAAGAACATGTTCTTAATAAAGAACAAGTAGGATAATTAGGTTGGTGGGTGCTATGGTTAACTATGGGTCCAATTGGTTCTGGAGTAGATATTAGATGGATCCAAACAAAGTTGGATTCATCAATACCAGGTGGAGTTATGCCTAGGCATCCTAAGTAATTAATTATACGTGGGTGCTATCAAGATTAGTTTATCTTGCTAGTGCTAGCTGGCTAGTGTTTATAGGTCCTTATAAGCAGGGTTGATGATGATTCCTTATTTTCTTCAAAAGAATAACTTTTGAAGAGCATACTTCTTACATAATAAGAAGTATTACAATTAAGGTTGAGGCTGTCTAGGTTTTGTTATTGGATTCACTAAGTAAGGAATGGTGGTTTCCTAAATAGGATGTTTAATAATTATTTCACACTAATAGGGCTTAGTGTGTATGGGATATGATGTCAATATTGGCATGGTTGCTAATGGAGTTCATCACAATAGAGTGATGCTATATGGGTATGAGTAAGGTTGATACTTTTGATGATAGGAATTAGGGTTTAGACTTAGGTGTTCCTAGTTGATCATCTAGGTCTGAGGAGATGAACACATGGAATGCTAATTAGCAGTGATAAGGTTTCCATATATTATGTAGATAGGAACAAGCATTGAGTTGTTAAATATGAGTCTGTGATTACTAATGAAGTAACATGATCACATGTTACTTGGGTTTTAGGTTTGGGAATAATTTAGGGTTCATATCAAGTAGTGGAACTAGGGTTTCTTATTGAATTAGGGTTTTGGTTTTACACATGAAATGATGAATTCCTGTTTTCCTACCATATGGAACTAGGGTTTTCTAATCACCCTATAATTCTTGGTTTAATAACTTCATTATCAAGTTGAAGTTATTAATGAGTTTGAAATAAAATTAATATTGGATTTGACACTTTATTATTTTTACTGCATTTAATATTTAAGGTAATTATTAATTAGGGTTTAAATCCTTCTAATAAGGATTTAACAAAATAACAAATAAAGAAAATTAGTTTTAATGTTTTCTTTATTTATTTACTGGTTTTTATTTACTTTTGTAAATTTTTACTAATTATTGAATTTTAATTGAATTTAGAATTAAAATTGAAGGCTTAAATAACAAGAATTAAATAACTGAAATTTTATTAAAAATAAAATTTTCATTTTATATTTTTATTGGATAGAGTTTTCTTTTCTAAGAATTTTAATATCTCATTTATATTTTTCTGACTTAAATTGGATTTTCTAAATTTATTTGAAGTTGCAGGAATTTACTGGAATTAAATTTAAAACAGGATTGACTAAAGCTACCCGGGATTCTACCCAAACAGCCACTGGCTGGTGGGTCCGTGTCCACGCTGGAGGCCACATGGCGCCGAGGTGGCAACCTTGTGCCCAACCGGCGGCCAGTCGTCGACGGGGCCGGCGTTGGAGGCCTCCCGCGGACCCGTGCGTGTGCTCAATCGCAAGAGGACATCTAGGCGAACCTAATAGTGGTGGCGCCGCCGGCTAATCGTCACCGGAGCTTCGCCGGCGACGAGGCCGAGCGGAAAAACTTGCGGGTGTACGATGCTGGGGCGTTGCAGGATGCTAGGGAGAGGGCTAGGAGGCTCTGCGGACTCAGTAGCTCACCGTGAGCACGACGAGCTTGACGGCGTGGCTTGTCGGGGCCTATCTCGCCGGAATCGCCCGCTCCCGTCGTCGGAGAAGACGAGCTCAACGGCGAGGCTACAGCTCGCCCCGGCCCGATTCCTTTTGCATCGAGAGCAAGTCGAGGACGGCGGAGACGATGGTGGTCACGGCGGAGCTTGGGGCTTCCCCAATCGGCGGCGATGGCCGGTGTCCTGTCGACTAGGGTTTCGGCAAGAGGGGAAAAATGGAGCGAGGAGGAAGAAAACGAGGCAGAGGTTCGTCGTGGGTTAATTATAGGGCTCCAGAGACGAGCCTCGTCACACCGTCGATGAAGGAGGGGTCGACAGCGAGAGAGGAGAAGAGGAGCACGGCGTGCCGCCGGCGTCCATGCGCGAGGAGAAGATGAGGATGAACTCCTCGTTTTATTTTGACGAAGAGGTAAGTGGGTTGGCGTTGGGCCATGTCTTGGGCTGTGTTCGGGCCGGTGCTAGGCTCGGCGACTGGGCTGCTGGTGGGCTGTGGCGGCCAGGTAAGGTCCAGGTGAGCCTCTCCTCTATTTTCATTTCTATTTTTATTTCCTGTTTTCATTTTCTATTTTGTATTCTGCTTTTAATTCAGATTTTAATTGTAGGTTTCTTACGTTGTTAATTCCATTAAGTTGTATAGCAGTGATTATTAAATCATTCTTTCCTTTTGGAACAATTATTTTATATTTGAATTATATTACATACTTGTGTTTTATTCAAAATAGCACATAGACATGATTTTGTATTTTTATTTTTATTTCATGTCTCACTTGTGAATCAATTTATTTAGATTGTTATAGCTGAGGTTTTCAACTCAAATTATTTTAGAGGTTGTTAATAGGACTTGGCTTCTATTTGATGAGTGATTGACTTACATGTGATGTTATGTGAGCACTAATTTATTAGGGCTTTTCTAATTTTCTATCATAACCCCCCTTTAAGTTTATTGCTATTGTTATATTTTAACATCACCATAAAATGCCTAGAGTAAAGTATTACTCTCTTCATGGTTTGATCTTGGTTATAGGAATAGGTGGTTGATTACCACACATGGGTTTCAATTGTGATTTTAAGCACTAGATGTTTCTGAGGTTTAATATGTGAAGCATAAGATTTCATTAATATGCAATTCCAGGGTTCTAATGATATTTACCTAATGACACATGGTTTGAATCTTAATTGTGGTTTAGGTTTTATTTGTGATCACCCAAGTGATACTCAACTAGGGTTGAGATTTAATTCTAGGTTATAGAGATGGGGTGTCTCCATATTGCATGTGCTAGGGTTTAATTTCCCCCAACCATGATAAGGTGGTGGCTTGCTTCATATCTAATGTGCTTCCCAAATTACTAAGGATTTGAGAATGGTTTTTATCTTCTACCAATTTAACTTCTATTATTATCTTCAATTTATCATTAAAGTAACTACATTAGTTATAGTTCTTTTTATAGTTAACTTTGGTCATATGGATATATGGTTTCTCACCATATAAAGCATAGAGTTTAACTCTAAGGTTTTCTTAGGTTGTTTAATTTCTGAAGTATGGATATGGTAGGATTGTACTTATGATCACCAAGTGGTTCACAAGTAAAGGTTGGGATATAAGTCTAGGGTTGCTTACTAGTTACCTCCCTATGATTTCATGTGGTGAATGATACCTACTTATCCTATTGGGGTTTAGATTATCCTCACATACCTCAAGAGCATGATCCTGGATTAGGCATGATCAACTTGTTCTTAATATCTCTACCTCAAGTTCTTAGGGTTTATGCTCATTACTCAATTTATAATTATCAAGGTTTGGACTTCCTAAGGTATCTCTCCTTGAATGGGTTTCTCACTCCCAAGATCAAGTGTTGTCTTGATCAATTAAATATATACTTTCTTTTATAGTTTCTTGAATGAGCATGGTTATGGTGGTCTCAATTATTTTGAGTATAACACCATAGGTTGAGCTTTCTCATTTAGGAATGGTTATTCTAGGGTTTATGGTGTACTCCTAATATCTCCTTAGGTATCTAGGCTAAGGTTTCATTTGTCTAGTTTAATTGGGTTAGTCTCTTCCTCACCTTATCAAATCAGGGGTATGGTATTATTCCATGTGATATTAGGTTATCCGACCACTCCAAGGGAAATGGTTTTCAACCTAATACTTTAATTCAATGATTGTCCTTGAGTCTTAAATAGGTAAAGCTAAGAGTGGTATGAATGGTCTCACTAATTTGGGAAGGACTTGAATGATACTCTAGGGTTCCTCTTGAAGATGATGATTTGAATACTTGGATGTATATCCAAGGTTTAGCTCAAGGTTTGTTATTGCTTCTCTAATAAATACTATAGAACTCTCACCTCTCTAGGTTTGATGGGTAATAACTTGGAATGGAGAAGAATATCTGTTTCTGGAGTGGATCTTCTTGTTATAACTCCAATGTTGAAGTGGAGTGAATACCCTGAGGTTTCATGGTAGGATTATGGTTTAGTTTTAAGACAGGGAGAAGATAGTCAAGAATGGTTTCTCCATTTTATTGTTACTTGGTTTGTACTTGAATAGATGTTCTTATGTTATGGCAAGGATTAACATATTATGATCTTTAATAGGATCAAGTAATTGATCCTTGATTATTAAGTTATTGTGTTGGTTGTAATTCCATTTGATCTAACCCTTGAGATCAAATCATCTCTACCCAAAACAAGGTTTTAACAAAGTCACATTGATGTTTATAGCGCTTGACTTGATGAGCTACTTCAATTCCACCAAGGTCAAGTGAAACTTCAGTTACTGTGACTGTTTTACTTTAAAGCGCGAAATTTCCCCAGATTTTCTATGCATGAATGCAATGCACACACCTGTTTCCTCTATTTTTGTAACCCCATTACCTGGGATATTACAGTTTTGAACTAGGTTTTCTCTCTCCGCTTCAGGTATATTTTGCAGGCGAGATCTTGCTCTCCTCCGAGCTTCTCTATGACTATCTCCCGAAGTTCCTGAATGTTGGCTTAGCTTTGCCCTTCCCCTGCTTGATGCGGAGGCTGCTTCCTGCCTCCTGTCCAACTCGATTTTATGTTTCTCGAGCTCCCTCCTGATACGTGCAAGCCTATATTGATACGCTTGTGATTCCTCAGGTGTTGCCGTAATGGTCATTGGTTCCGTACCATCAATAGCTCTTGCGACTCGATCCTATACTGCCTATGGAAATCGCACCATCTCTCGTGTTCCTGTTCCGATATATTTTGTTCCCAAACCTCGCGCGAGATCTGCGGGATCGACATACGGATTTCCCGCATCATCGAAAGCCTCTGACGTCGCCGGTTCTGGACGGCTTGGTTCTCCAATTGCGTAGATCTGATGATATTTTGAATTCTGACCTTTGTCGGGTTTGGTGACACCATCACATAGATTGGTGAAGACTTTGCCAATAGTGATGGATCTGTCGACGAAGTTGAAACTATCGATGTCGCTCGAGTCATCGCTTATATATGAGTCTGCAGATGACTCGAAAGACATGTCGCTGAAGATTTTGGCGAGTTTTTCACTTCCCCTGGAGCTGATGAAGCATGGCGATGAAGTTTTCTCGTCGCCCGACTCGATTGATGATGCTGAACTTGAAAAATCGGGATCGACCACTGATAATCCCGACGAGATCGGAATTTCGAGACGATACGCTCCTTCTTTCTCGACGCGGAAGTGGAACTTTCCAAACGTCATCTCCATGGGCTCCTCCAGATACGCATATGCATCCAAACGGGACGGCGGGTGAGGAACAAAATCAACTAGACCAGTTTCGATCTGTTTACCTCTGTCCATTGCGTTGCTTCCAGTTGATGAAGTCGGCAATCGTGAACGTGCCATCGAGATCAGCTCCTTGACACCTCTAATTCCCACAGACGGCGCCAATTGACAAGGGATTAACTTATCAATGCCTACAGATCGTAGACTAGGGTTTTAGTCGAAAGTAGAGGGCAGGTAGATCTCGAAGGTTTCAGCCGAAAAGTACTCGACGATATGAAAACTAGGGTTGCGTAGCACAATGAATCGATCCTCTCTTTGTCCCTCGACTCCCCCTTATATAGGAGGCGGAGCCGAGGGATTCGTAATACACAAGTTACAGAGTCCGGGAGGGTTTCTAACTCGTCCCGCAAGATTACAAATAGTACTTTCTAATACAACTCTAGATTTCCTTAATAATGACTTGGGCTTCCGAATCTTCTTATTCTTCGAGTCATGGGCTTTCAGTAAACCCCGGGTACTATCTTCGGCAGGCCCATTGGGGATGCCTATGTCACATAAGACTAAAGATCTTATTGGCTCTGAATTTGTCCATATTCCACATATGGAGGAGGATGGTGATCCAACTCTAAACCATTTCATGTTTGCCAAGAGGAAACATGCAGAAGCTGCAAAATACATGGACAACTGTAGGAACCTTCTAACTTTGTTCTTTCAGTTGAATCGCCATGTGTCTTGAGAAATTGGTACAATGTTAGATGAGTTCACAGAGCCTAAAGAAGAGTCAAAGGGTAAGGAGCCTATGGAGAGCGAGCCACATACACCAGTATATTCTACTGGTGATTACATAGACATAGATGGTCCTGAATCACAACCAACACCACCAACACCTAGATATTTTCATAGTAGCTCATATGGAGGCTATGAGGGAGGAGAAGAATCTGGGAATACACGACGCTCAATTACCCCGATAGAGAACTCCACTGGATGGCATTTTGAGCCATTTATGGGTACTTACTCAGATCCGGTGAGATGTGACCCGGAGATTGACCAAGATGCAGTAGATCAATGCCAGAGTTTTCACTATGGTATGGGAGATTATAAGGAGAACCCCATAGTGATCGAGTCAGATTCCGAAGGAGGGAAGGCACATAAGGTGGTCAAGGGGGAATGTTCCAGAAGTGGGGGAAGGCGCGGACCTTTCGACATGAACACTTCCGAGTACACCAGAAATGTGTATGTTGGAGAGGAGGAGTATTCCACAGGGGATGCTTATGCATCGTTAAATAATCATTTCATGATGAAAGATTTGTCCCTGGGATCTTCCTCAAACTCGGACTACCAGCCTACTGGAAGGCCATATGTTCCAGACACTATCAGGAGGATGACACGTTCAACCGGATGGATGCCTGGAATGTACCAGGAACAAAGCTACGATTAGTTGACCACCAACAGAGGCGAAGCTGCAATACTAATGTACCATATGTATTGTAGTGTGTGCTAGTTTGATAAGTTGTAATTTTCATACCATAAGTGAGTTTGCATACTCACACTGCTTATGGGTATTGTAACAAACTACTTATGTATGTATATACATGGTATATGTTTTGTATGATTTGGATTTACTTCTTGATTTCCATTGCGTGACTAGTTCTGTGCACAAAGTTGAGCTCAGAAAACTTGCGCATGGAGTAACTATGAGTACCACTTTGTGTTACGGAGCTAGGGGTGATGTCGGGGCCGACGGGAGAGGAGAGCGAGGCTCAGCGCCTTGAGCGCGAGGCAAGACAGAAGAAGGAAGCAGATGCAGCAGCAACAGGAAATCAGTTTCCACCACCACCTCCGATGACGCAACATAACTTTCTGCAGTATATGCAGATGATGGAGGAAAGACAACATGTAACATTGGGGCAGCAGAACAAGTTCTTTCAAGAACTGTTGCAGCAGAACAGGGTAGAGAGGCCCAAAACCCAAGGAGTTACCTTGTCGGATTTCCAGAACACCAATCCTATATCTTGTGCATACGCACCCGAGCCAATGGATGCGGAGGATTGGCTTATGGACACCGAGAGAAAGCTCAAGACAATTGGATGCACGGATGAGGAGAAATTAAGATATGCGACACATTTGTTGTGTGGACCCGCCGCATCCTGGTGGGATAATATCGTGGCAGTACACCCAGTTGGAAGGGTATTCACATGGGAGGAGTTCAAGCGGAAGTTTAGGGAATCCAATGTTCCTAAAAGTGTGATGGAGTTAAAGCGTAGGGAGTTCGAGAACCTAGAACAGAAGGATAAAGCGATCTTGACTTATTTCAGAGAGTTTCCAGGGCTATCCAGATACGCCATTGATGAAGTGAGTACCGAGGATAAGAGAAAGAAAAGATTTATGAAAGGACTAAATCTGTCTTTCAAGATGCGGCTCAGGATGTTGAGGGCAACAGAATTTCAAGAGTTGGTTGATGCCGCAATCACTCTGGAGGATGATTTAAAACAGGTGCAAGAGGAGAAGCGCAAGAAGGCAAAGTTTGAACCGAAGAAGTTCATTAGTAACAAACCTAACACCAACTTGACCTTCAAGCCTAGATACAACCCCAATAACAACAGGAGGACCCTAGGATTCCAGTTTATGGCAAATATCATCTGCCGTATTTGTGGACTTAAAGGACATTACTCGAAGGATTGCCGAAAGCCAATAGTAATTTACTATGGTTGTCGTCAGGAAGGGCATATGCTTAAGGATTTCCCTAACATAAATAATGGAGGAGGAAAGTCAGGAGGAGGAGGGAGTAAGAATGGAAACTCTGGAGGGAGATGGAAGAAAAAGAAGCCCTTCGGAAAGCTGAATTGTACCATCCTGGAGGAGGTGATTAACTCGGATAAGGCTGTCATAAGTACGCTTCAGATCCTTACTCATCCTTGCAAAGTACCTTTTTATACTGGTGCAACAACATCATTCATTTCTCGACAATTCATCATCAAACATGTGATAAATTGCACTAAGCTAGACAACCCATTACCATATTATCTGCGGGGGGAACGATATTAGTTACCCACGTTAAGCAAGAGCAGGTCATTATGATCCGCGGATGTGCATTCTACGCATACTTGTTTGTCCTACCCATGAAGGACATATATGTCATTCTTGGGATGAACTGGTTAGAAGCGAATGGAGCCTTGATAGATTGTGCTTACAAGACAGTATCTCTGAAAATCCCAGATGGAGGAAGGATGATTTATCAAGGAGATAAGCATACCTAGATTGAGGTTGAGTTACAGCTTAACAGCATGAAGGAGGTGAAACTAGAAGATATTCCAGTAGTCAATGAATTCCAAGATGTCTTTCCAAAGGAATTACCTGGAATGCCACCAGACAGAGAGATAGAGTTTACCATAGACCTAATCCCAAGAACAACCCCGATTGCCAAAGCACCATATAAGATGTGATCGAAGGAGCTTAAGGAACTCAAAGAGCAATTGGATGATTTGGAACAGAAAGGATTCATACAAGACAGTATATCACCTTGGGGATCACCAGTAATATTTGTGGACAAAAGAGATGGAGGCCGTAGGATGTGCGGAGATTATCGAAACCTCAACAACGTTACCATCAAGAACGAGTATCCACTGCCCAGAATCCAAGATTCTTTTGACCAATTTAGAGGAGCTGGAGTATTCTCCAAGATAGATCTGAGATCGGGTCATCACCAGATAAACATCAAGAAAGAAGATGTTCCAAAGATTGTCTTTGTTTCAAGGTATGGACATCATGAGTACTTAGTGGTACCTTTTGGGTTAACAAATGCCCCAACAATATTCATGAACCTCATGAACAAGATATTCATGCCATATCTTGACAAGTTTGTCATTTTTTTCATCGATGATATCCTGATATATTCCAAGGATAAGGCTGAACATGCAGAGCATCTTAAGATAGTGTTACATACACTAAGAGAACATCAGCTATATGCCAAATTCAGCAAGTGTTAGTTTTGGTTAGATCAAGTGGAATTTCTTGGTCATGTGATTAGCAAAGATGGAATAGCCGTAAACCCAAGCAAAGTAGCAACAGTTTTGGAGTGGGAAGCACCTAAGAACGTCAAGGAAATAAGAGGATTCTTAGGCATGGCAGGATACTACTGGAGATTCATTGAGGGATTTTCCAAGATAGCTGGACCAATGACCAAGTTGCTAAGGAACAATACACCTTTTGTGTGGTCAGACGAGTGTGAACATAGTTTTCAAACTCTAAAGGAAAAGTTAACCACATCACCTGTGTTAGAAGTGCCAAAAACCGGTAAAGATTACACGGTGTATTGTGATGCATCCAAGCATGGATTGGGATGTGTACTTATGCAAGAGCGAAAAGTGATATCTTATGGATCAAGACAACTAAGACCTCATGAAGTCAATTACCCCACACATGACTTAGAATTAGCAGCCGTAGTGTTTGCACTAAAAAGTTGGAGACATTTCCTTTATGGAGCCAAGTGTGAACTTTATACTGATCATAAGAGTCTCAAATACTTCTTCACTCGGAAGGAATTGAACATGAGACAGAAAAGATGGCTTGAATTGATCACGGATTATGATGTGACCATCAATTACACACCAGGAAAGGCTAATGTGGTAGCTGATGCCTTAAGTCGGAAGAGTACCAGAGGAGTTGAACAAGAGCTACCAACGGAGTTGAAGAGAGAAATAAGCCAAGCACAGATACAACTGAGAAGGAAGCACATGAGGTATTACCAGCTTTACAACTGGCTGAAGGATTGGACATAAACTTGAAGAATGAGATCATAATGGGACAATTGGATGATCCATTTATCGTGGAAGAAATAAGAAGGATCGATGAAGGAAGACCATCAGAGTTCAACATGGGCGAGTCTGGATCCTTATGGTTTCAAAAGAGGATTTGTGTTCCAGATATCGCTGAAATCAAGGAAGTAATACTAAGAGAAGCTCATGAAACACCATATTCAATCCATCCTGGAAGTACTAAGATGTACGTGGATTTAAAGGAGTTGTTTTGGTGGAATAACATGAAAAGGGAAATTGCCAAGTATGTGGCAGAATGTCATACTTGTCAAAGAGTGAAAGCTGAACATCAAAGTCCCGCAGGACCATTACAACCTTTACCAATTCCGGAGTGGAAGTGGGAAGAAATAGGAATGAATTTTATCACCGGACTACCCATGACCAATAAAAAGAAGGATATGATATGGGTAATCGTGGACCGATTAACCAAGAGTGCACATTTCATAGAGGTAAATAAGAAGGATATCGGTGAGAAGCTTATAGATATCTATATCAAGGAGATTGTGAGCAAATACGGAGTTCCAAAGAAGATAGTATCAGATCGAGGATCTGTGTTCACATCTGCCTTTTGGAAACAGTTGCAAGAAGCTTTAGGATCCAAGCTAGATTATAGCACCGCCTATCATCCACACACGGGAGGACAGACCGAGAGGACAAACCAAATACTAGAGGACATGCTCACAGCTTGTGACATAGGCATCCCCGATGGGCCTGCCAAAGATGGTACCCGGGGTTTTACTGAAGGCCCACGACCCGAAGATTATGAAGCCCGGAAGCCCAGTTAGGAGAGAGTTTGGAAAGATAGAATTGTATTTAGGAATATTGACTTGTAATTATTGCGGGACGGACTCAGATTGTCTCCCGAACTCTATAACTTGTGTATCACGAAACCCTCGGCTCCGCCTCCTATATAAGGGGGAGTCGAGGGACGAAGAGAGGATCGATTTCATTGTCAACATAACCCTAGTTTTCTGATAGTCGAGTACTTTTCGGCTGAAACCCTCGAGATCTACTTGCCCTCTACTTCCAACTCCCTAGTCTACAATCCGTAGGCATTGACAAGTTAATCCCTTGTCAATTGGCGCCGTCTGTGGGGATTAGAGGTGACAAGGAGCTGATCTCGATGGCACGATCAAGATCATCGACTTCTTCGATAGCAAGCAACGCGATGGATAGAAGTAAACAGATCGAAACTGATCTAGTTGATTTTGTTCCTCACCCGCCCTCCCGTTTGGATGCATATGCGTATTTGGAGGAGCCTATGGAGATGACGTTTGGAAGGTTCCACTTCCACGTCGAGAAAGAAGGATCGTACCGTCTCGAGGTTCCTACTTCGTCGGGATTGTCGGCGGTTGACGTGGGCATTACCCTTCGGGTAACTGACATTGCCCTATCCTGTATTGTCTAGTTGGAGGCCCATGAAGGCACTTGGAGGCAAGACGGGCCACCTGGACGGTGCACCAAAAGATTCCTTGACGGGCAAGACAAGGAAGCAGCCGAACAATGGAAGATTAGATTTGAAACTACTGTAAACCTAGTCGTAGTTGGTTAGACCTCTTGAGACCTGGCCCCCTATATAAAAGCCAGGAGAGGGGCTGCCGAGGAAATAAAACAACCAATCTTAGCAATCTTAGCCACCAAAAGTCTAGAGCTAGGTCATCATAGCACTTAGCCTCTCGACGAGATCTCAGCCGAACTATTCAGCACCCCATTGTAACCCAATATCTTTATAATCAATAACAGACAGGAAGGACGTAAGGGTTTTACCTCATCGAGGGCCCCGAACCTGGGTAAATCGCTCTCCCCGCTTGTCTGTGAACCGATGTCTCGTGTCAGCTTGCAGGATTCCATCAACCCTAAGCCCCAATCGGAGGGCATTGCCGAGGAGTACCCTCGACAATTGGCGCCGTCTGTGGGAACCCTGTCGGCACAAGGCAGGTCATCAGCGATACCAGTCACATCCGCGGCGTTCATACTCGAATCACCAACGCCACCAGATCCAAAAAAACCGATCCGCTGCGAATCCATTGAGTTTGTACCACATCTCGAGCCGCCGCACTCGATCCCTGCAGAATCGTGCGACGACATGACCGCAACTTTCGGAGGTGTCCACTTCATTATCGACTCCGGAGGCTTTCTTCGCCTCCCTAGGACAGGTACATCTGGCCCGAGGACCTCAATTTCGGCAGATGACACTCCGGCAGCAACCTCGGAAATTCCATCCAGAAACATGCAAGGAGGCAACCGAGGAAGTTTCGACCTCACAACGGGACGAAGGAAAAGACGAAGGGACTCGCGCCATGAAGGGGAAGAACGTACAATGACTCACCCTCGCCAGTCCGAACGAGGACACCAGGACATGCAACCGATCCATGGTTGCACCCGCTCACCGTATCTATCGGCTACGGAGCAACTCGAGGCACCATGCTATATTCACTCTTACATTGATCCGAAGGACGGTCGAGAGAAGTCCAGTCATCTGCTACGGAACTGCCGACACTTCCTGGAGATTCGACAGTTCTGTGATGATCTTAGAGCCGAAGCTATATCAAGAGTTCACGCAATGGAGAGAAGGGCGAGGTCCTACAGTTACCCACCAGAACCATATGTACCGGAACCGTACGTACCAACAGGAGGAAGCGAGCATGTGCCAACAGAGGTGTTTCCAGAACCATGCGGGCAAGTCAACATGATCCATAAAACCAGCTTTTCAAAGAGAGAGATCAAAAAGTTCTCCCGGGAAGTAAAATATGCGGAAGTTGCCATGGTCGATACACCCGACTTCATCGACTGGTCAGACCAGAGTATCTCCTTCAGCAGGGCGGACCACCCGAAAGCTGTTCCGAGGCCCTGCCATGCGGCCCTTGTTCTCGAAGCACAGATTGGAGGGTACAATATGAGCAAAGTATTCATGGATGGAGGAAGCGGCTTGAACCTACTATTCGCCAGCACAATGAGAGCAATGGGTTTAACAGTCGATATGCTAAGAGAGTCTAACACAGGGTTCCACGGCATTATATCGACTCGACCCGCTTATTCTCTTGGTAAAACATCATTGGATGTAGTCTTCGGCACGCCCAACAATTTCAGGAAAGAGAAGATCGAGTTCGAAGTAGTCGACTGGGAGTCTCAGTATCACGCCATCCTCGGCAGGCCTGCGTTTGCCAAATTCATGGCTGTACCTCATTACGCGTACCTAAAACTGAAGATGCCAGGCAACAACGGGACCACAATAACCGTTCATGGAAGCTTTGCTCGATCGGACAACTGCGACAGGGAATTCTAGAAGATCGCCTCAAAGTTCGGAGCCAAGGAAGAACTCAACGCAATCGACACCGTTACAGATCACACGCAGCCACCAGCCGATAATCGAAACGTAAGATCCGACGAGTTCGACGCTGCAAAGGAAGCCAAGAAGCTGCAGGTGCACCCCACTGACCCGAAGAAAACGGTCAATACGTCGGCTGACCTTACTGGCGCATAGGAAGGCGCGCTCATCGAGTTCCTCCGTGAGCGCTGGGAGATATTTGCATGGGAACCATCCGACATGCCAGGTATCCCCAGGGAACTCGCTGAGCACGCCCTTAATGTTGACCCGACAGCCAAACCAGTGCAGCAGTCAATGCGCTGATTTTCCGAACCAAAGAGGAGAGCAATTGGCGAAGAAATCAGTCGACTCCGTAAAGCAGGATTCATTCGGGAGCTCAAGGAAGCTGAGTGGGTGGCCAACCCTGTCATGGTGCCCAAAAAGGACACCACCGCTCTACGCATGTGCATCGATTACACCAGCCTTAATAAACACTGTCCGAAAGACCACTTCCCGCTGCCTCGTATTGATCAGATAGTAGACGCCACAGCCGGATGCGATCGCCTCTCCTTCCTCGATGCATACCCCGGGTATAATCAGATCAAGCTGAAGAAAGAAGACCAGGAACTAACCGCGTTCATCACCCCACACGGCGTTTTCTGTTACAACGTCATGACCTTCGGGTTGAAAAACGCAGGAGCAACTTATCAACGTTGCATGCGAGGCTTGCCTTGGAGAGCAGATTGGGAGGAACATCGAAGTCTACATCGACGATATCATGGTGAAAACGAAGCACGCCGCCACTCTCATCGATGATTTGCGGGAAACTTTCGACAACCTAGACAAGTATAAAATCAAGCTGAATCCCAAAAAATGTTTCTTCGGAGTGCCAGGGGGACAAGTACTCGGGTACTTCATCTCAGCCAGGGGGATTGAAGCAAACCCTTTGAAGATCAAAGCTATTCTCGACATGGAGCCACCAAAGAATCTGCACCAAGTGCAGCAGTTGGCAGGACGATTGGCAGCGCTCAGTAGATTCATCGCCAATCTAGGAGAGAAAGCTTTGCCCTTCTACAACTTGATGAAAAAGTCAGAAAAGCTCGAGTGGACAAAGGAGGCGCAGGAGTCCTTCGACAACCTGAAGAAAATCTTGTCGACGTCCCCAGTCCTTGTAACTCCGCGCGAGAAAGAAACGTTGCTTATGTACATAGCCGCAACAGCACAAGTCTTCAGCAGCGTTTTGGTTGTTGAGCGAGAAGAAGCAGGAAAAGTCCACGGTGTTCAGAGGCCTATGTATTACCTCAGTGAAGTACTCACACCCGCAAAGCAGAGATATCCTCATCATCAGAAGCTGGCATACGCAGTATGGAAGTCGGCTCGCAAGCTGCGACATTATTTCACGGAGCATCCGATTATTGTCGTAAGTGAAGCGCCAGTGAAGAACATAATGACTAATCCAGAAGCCACGGGTCGAGTGTCCCAATGGGCCATCGAAATAGCGCCACACGACATAACTTACGTTAATCGAACAGCGATAAAATCCCAAGTCCTCCCAGATTTCGTGGCAGATTGGATCCAGTCACAGACACCAGCAGCACCCGACATGTCGGGATCATGGACAATGTATTTCGACGGATCAAAACGGAGCACGGGCGCAGGAGCAGGAGTTATATTGATATCACCGCAGGGAGATAAGATGAAGTACATACTACGTATGAATTTCTCCCTGCCGACAAA
Organism: Lolium rigidum; assembly: GCF_022539505.1. Taxonomy (NCBI): domain Eukaryota; kingdom Viridiplantae; phylum Streptophyta; class Magnoliopsida; order Poales; family Poaceae; genus Lolium; species Lolium rigidum. Next base: position 30,771 of record NW_025900098.1, read on the forward strand.
CAATGAAGCAGAATACGAAGCGCTGCTACACGGAATGAAGATGGCAAAGGCGTGCGGGGCGACTCGCCTAGAAATCTATGGCGACTCAAACTTGGTGGTGCAGCAGTCAATGAACTTATGCGACGCGGTCAGTGACAGTATGATCGCCTATCGACAGTTGTATCAAAATATGGAAGCCAAATTTGAAGGATGTGAGCTCAAACATATCGGCAGAGCTAGAACCGAGGAAGCCGACACTCTGGAGAATATCGGGTCCATGTGCTCCCCCATCCCAGACGGAGTGTTCTACGAAGTCATTGCTCAGTGATCGATAAAAGAGAAAGCTTCGACACCCTTAAAATTGTCGACTGATGAATCAGAGGCAGGCCAGCAACAAACTGTTGAGGAACCCTCGCCTCCATCAGCAGAGCAAGTCCTCCTCCTCGAGCCATTATGGACCAAACCATTCCTAGCATACCTGACGAAGCAAGAGTTGCCGGAGGATTCTGTGGAAGCAAGGCGAATCGTCAGACGGTCAAAAGCCTTCACTGTGGTAAATGGCGAGCTTTACAAGCGCAACATCTCGGGTATCTTCCAAAGGTGTATCGCCATTGATGATGGAAAAGCACTGTTGCGTGAGATACACGAGGGAACCTGCGGACACCATGCAGGAAGCAGGGCCATTGTGGCAAAAGCCTTCAGGGCAGGATTTTACTGGCCAACGGCAGCGTCGGATGCTCGAGATCTAGTTATGAGATGTGACCCCTGTCAGCGCTTTTCTCCAAAACCGCACGCCCCTGCGACAGATCTAATGACAATACCTCTGGCATGGCCCTTTGCTCAGTGGGGACTCGATCAAGTTGGACCACTTCCGAGGTCGTTGCCTGGAGGGCACACGTATTTATTGGTCGCAGTCGACAAGTTCACCAAGTGGATCGAGGCAGTACCCGTTCGAAACCAGAAAGCCGAAACAACAGTTCAGTTTTTCAGAGGAATAACTTGTCGATTTGGTATGCCCCATAGTATCGTCAACGACAATGGATCTAACTTTGATTCCAAGGAGTTCCGAAAATTCTGTGATGACGGAGGAATCAAATTGAAGTTTGCATCAGTGGCCCACCCACAGACCAACGGTCAGGTGGAAAGGATCAACGGTCTCATAGGGGATGGCCTCAAGAAATGCCTTACAGGTGCAGCTGGAGCCTGGGTCGAGGAGTTACCATCCGTGCTCTGGAGTTTGCGTACCACACCTAACAGGTCGACTCAGTACACCCCGTTCTTCTTGGTGCATGGAGCCGAAGCAGTTCTACCTGCCGACGTTCGGTTTGAAGCTCCTCGGGTGACAGCATACACGGAATCCTCTTCCAATATCGCGCTGCAGGATGCTGTAGACCTCCTCGACGAGGCACGAGATATTGCCTTGGCAACAACGATGGTATACCAACAGGCGTTAAGAAATTATCACAGCCGACGAATACGCAGTCGAAGCTTTAATGTCGGGGATATGGTACTTCGGCTGAAGCAAGAAAGACCTTTGAAACTTGAATCCCCATGGGAAGGACCGTACATCATCACTGAAGTGATACCAGGAGGAGCATATCGGCTCAAAAACCCGGCTTCAGGAAAAGACGTCGGGAATCCATGGAACATCGCACAGTTGCGACGCTTCTATGCTTAGGATACAATTGCTTTTTATTATTCGACAGCTCTTAGGGTTGCTTTTGCATTATGAATAAAAATCTAATCAGGTTTTCTACCTTTTTTCAATCCAGGCCCTATCACCCGAACAGATCGTTTGGGGCCCCTACCATTGGCTCTTACTCCCATCGGGAGCGTCGGCCTAAAAAATACGCTTACACAGTATCATTAATTAAATACTCTCAACGGGAGCTAAGATTAATGATACACAAAAACAACCAATCCAAGCCTCGAGAAAATATGCGAGCGCTGCAGTCGATGGTTACATTATCACAAAATAAGGCTCAAACCGGTGCACCACGTGACGAAGCCAAGCGTCTAATTCCCTCGACTAAGTCGATGGGTCTCGCCCTTACAAAACTTACATATCGGCTTCGCAATAACATTGCAAAATTCAACGAAGTCGTCGAGAGAGCAGGTTGAACTGATCACTCAGCCGCCCTCGACAATAAAATACCAATCAAACTAACATAGCGTGCAACGCGCGCAGTAAATCTGTACAAAACAATCTTATGCAGGTACAAGGTTATTACATTCATGACTGGGCTCCCTGGTTCCCTTGGGCCCTCAGATCCCTCTCAAGGCATGACTCCATCCGAGAAATAATGGTATATGCAGGACCTCTAGCAATATCATAATATTGGCCTAAACTCCTCTCGGTGTTTGCTACGGCTCTCAAGTCTAAAGATTGATGGCATGCCAATACTGAAGCAAAGGCAAGTTCAGCACCGAGCCGAAGTTCTTTCCGCACCAAGCTGTCGAATACTTTCGGGAGACTTGAATCGGGTGAACAGGGCAGATAAAGTTTCGGGTGCTTGGTCCAGAGGAAACAAAGTCTTCCAAACCATCGTGAGATGAGCGTGGAACTTATCAAAGTAGTAATGCGCCTTCTCCACCCGGTGCTCAAACTTCGCCATGACAACAGCCTTCGGATGATGCAGCCACAAATCGTGCTTCGGGTGAGCGACATCAGTCATCGCTTTGACCTTTTCATGGATCTTCCTGTTCTCCTCGGATTTGTATGAAGATACAACTGAAAAGGAACGAATATCAGTTAAAGAGAACATCCGAGCTACGTCAGGAATCAGAAGATGTAACACTTACATCCCAAACTTTCGGTAGCGACGTGAAGACCATCGAGAGCATATTGCTCAATAGCAGTTGCTATTTCGCCCTTTTTCTTCACCAACGCTGCCATGGCCCGTATAGAAGTAATGTCTTTATTTAAACGAGACACTTGGTCACGTAAGCGGCGAACAAGGTCAGATTCATTGTTAGTCGAAGGATTTGGAAAAAACTCGGCACGAGAAGAAGATGAAGGAATCTGCAGTACAATCTTCGATTCAGAACGACATTAACATAAAACTTCCATCGGGAGTGCTTGCCATATATGTTACATTCAAAAGATTGTTTGAAATTGGCAACAGAGCCAAAATAAAACAGGACTAAGTCAGATTATGATTTGTCTTATTTACAATTAATGAAGCAAAAGATTCAAGGAGGTGCAGACGATGAGTCAGGGGCAGCTTCAGGAGTAGGCTTGGCATGTGCTTCATCTACCAACTTCAGGAGTTGATTGGCACAAGTTACTGCCGATCTTTTGAAGGGCTCAAGGTCGACTAAATGGTTGTCATCATCGACAGGCATTGCCTTAGATAACTTCTCCAAGTCAGACCCCATCCCATGACCCATTAGCAGCTGGAAAGTAAGAACCGCCCCATACAAGCGGGAACGGCGTTTCAATACCTCCATAGGCTCAGAAGAATCAACAAGAAAAGCATCCGCCATCTCGCCAAGAGTTCCGTCCTGCTTCATCTTCGGGAAAATCGTCGAGTACAGCCTCGACAATGCTCCTCTAGTCTTTTGCAGAAGCCCGAGGACTTGGACGTTAGACTCAACAGCGAGCGAAAGGGCATCGGATGTGGAGTCCTCCCGAAGCTGATGGCGTCGAGTGACGGTTATATTGGCAGCCTGCGAAAGAAAGACAGATCGAGTGGTCAGTAAGGAAATACCAAGAAAGAGACTATGTGTCGTGAACTTTACCCAATAAATCCTTGATGGATTCACGGAGGACGCCTTCCTTTTTATCGACTGCAACCGCTGCCGCACGCCTGGCGTCCTGTTCATCCTTCATCTGCTGCTTCAGCTTCGACAGCTCCTCCTTCAGCAAGGCATTTTCCTTCTTGGCGTCGGTGGCAAGCCTGTTGGCCTCCAGCACTTGATCAGCCGAAGACTTGACAGTCTTCCGAAGCTGGGCATTTTCAGCCTCCAGTCGGGTAAACTGCTCGGTGAAATTTATCACAACATCGACTGTGGCATAAATCGGCTGCAGCACGGGAAATCATGGAGACTCAGTCGACATGAAGAAAATTCAGCAAAACAAGGTAGAGTCAATACTTACGTGGTCGCGAGCAGCCGACGAAGTAGGAGCATCGCCAGGAGGAATAACCTTCGACACTGGAATTTTTTCCACGGCCATCCCCGTGGGAGGCGTCGACTTGGCAGGAGAAGGATTCGGTTCCTTAGCTGATGCCGTTCTCTCAGCAGATAATTTGGCCCTCTTTGCGAGAGGAACATGATCATCATCAGAGCTACTTAAAAAAATGATGATTAGCATACAAAATGACAAAGGACAAATTACGAAGGGGTAAAGATGCTCACAGTTCCAGGTCATCTTCGGCAGCAAAGAAGCCTGACGGCCCCTTATCAACAGGAGAAGGTGGAGAAGCTCCAACGGCATCATTATCTTGGTCGCTGGGACTAGATTCAGCCGTCGTGATAAAATCCTCGTCTATCTGCAAGCGACGCTTGCTCCTGGTGAAAGCGGCCTCCTCGACAGTGTCGTCCTCTTGGACATCGCTGTCCTCAAAGACCTGCTGGACGTCCTCGGTCCCTTCGGAATCGTCATCATCATCCTCTAGTTCCACACCGCTTTCCGGTGTGGGAGGATAGCATTGAACGACGGAGGAGGCCTATCAAGAAGAGGAAAAAAAGGGAGAAAGATTGTAAAACACAACGAAGAAACAAGAAAGCAGGCAAGGAGCAGCAAAGATTACCTCAGTCGGGAGATGGTCAAAATTGTAAGGAGGACGAGCCGATGTCAAGACAATGTTATCCTTCATACTGAGGCACGTCAAGCGGCGAACCTCGTCCCGAAGCTCCTCTGCCGACAGGTCGGCAGAGTTGATCCTTGACCTGTTGCCCTTGCCAGTATAAAGCCATAACTGGTGGTGTCGAGACATTAGCGGCTGCACTCGACGTTGCAAGAACACTGAAACTACTTCAGTGCCGCACATCGTCAAGCCTCCCGTATTCGACGATCTGCTCAAACAGTTTGTCGGCTGTTACCCTCTCTTCGGGAGAAAGGGCGTTTCGCCAGGACTTCTTCTTGTGAGCTACCAAGACGTCATCAAAGAGAGGAAGATTCGAACGCCGCCCAGGCACCACAGGATCGCGCAGATAAAACCACTTGTTGCGCCAGCCCTGGACGGATTCCTTCATCGGATAGTCGAAGTAGTCGACCTCCTTCCTGACGACAAAGCCAACGCCACCGACGCCGGGGGGGGCATTGCTGTCGTTGTGACGCTTCACGTAGAAGATCTTCCTCCAAAGACCCCAGTGAGGGTCAATCCCAAGGAAGGCCTCGCAAACGTTAATGAAGATGGAGAGATGGAGAATGGAATTTGGGGTCAGCTGCGCAGCTGGATCCCGTAGAAGAAAAGAAGGGAGCGAAGGAACTCATGGGACGGAAGAGAGAGACTGCGGAACAAGAAGGCAACAAACATGTCGGTGAAGCCCTTTGGGGGCCTTGGGCGAGAAATCGCACCTGGAAGACGAATGTCGTCCTCAGATGCGGAGATGAAGCCGATCGAGGGCGCGCAGCTTGTTGACGTCGCGATTGGAAATGGCGGAGGCACTCCAATCGCGGCTGACTTTGGTCGCGTCCGAGGTGCTGGCACTCTTCTTCTTGCCCATGGCGTGCGGAACTTCTGACGAAGAAACAGAGGAAGCAGGAGGGCTTGAGCAAGAAGATGACCAGTAAGAGGTGTGAAAGGTAAAAACGAGGAGGCTCTCTATTTATGCCGTAAGAATGCGTGCGAGATCGTGGCCATAACTCCACAGGGCGTCGTGGGAGGTGGAGCGGATCTGGCTGTACACGTGGCGCTTGAAGAAAGAATGGAACCGGCGGCCCATTATTCCCACGTTGTGCGAAAATCGAGGGGACGCCTCTGTCGCCGCGCGTGCACTGGTCAAGTCCTAAAAGTTGCCCGCGCAGAGCTAGGGTGGGCCCGTCAGGTCAAGTCTTGTCAATCAAACCACAACAGTCGCACGTCAACAGTGACGTCATAGAGATTGTTGCGAGCAGCCGAAGAAAAAATGAAAAAACATCGGATGGTCTTATGTCCAGACTCGGGGGCTACTCCCATCGGGAGAGCTGGACGCGCACCCGACAGAATGAGGACTCGAAGAAAAAAAAGGATGAAGGAAAAGGTGTTTGCTCAGCTCGAGTCTGCACCCGGTTGCAAGCATCCGTGCTCAGACTCGGGGGCTACTCCCATCGGGAGCGCTGGACGCGCACCCGACAGAAATTTTTTGCACTCCAGGATCATGCCCGGGGACTTGATTCTGTGTAGGGTAACGTTGTTTTGCCATCGGTAGTTAACCAACAAAAGTTGGGCACGTTATTCATTATCCCTTGCATGCGGAAAAACTTCGGCAAAGCAGAACGTTCGAGTAGTACAACTTGAGTCTACGCACGGATTACAAGCATCCGTACCTAGACTCGGGGGCTACTCCCATCGGGAGCACTGACGCGCACCCGACAGAAGAAGATGATGCTGACTCAAGATGGACAAGAACAATCAAGGAGAAGAACATCAAAAGGAGACATGCTTCAGTCTCTACCCGAACTATGTTCGGCTAGACACCCGGGGGCTACTGACGTGGGCATTACCCTTCGGGTAACCGACATTGCCCTATCCTGTATTGTCTAGTTGGAGGCCCATGAAGGCACTTGGAGGCAAGACGGGCCACCTGGACGGTGCACCAGAAGATTCCTTGACGGGCAAGACAAGGAAGCATCCGAACAATGGAAGATTAGATTTGAAACTACTGTAAACCTAGTCGTACTCGGTTAGACCTCTTGAGACCTGGCCCCCTATATAAAAGCCAGGAGAGGGGCTGCTGAGGAAATAAAACAACCAATCTTAGCAATCTTAGCCACCAAAAGTCTAGAGCTAGGTCATCATAGCACTTAGCCTCTCGACGAGATCTCAGCCGAACTATTCGGCACCCCATTGTAACCCAATATCTTTATAATCAAGAACAGACAGGCGGGATGTAAGGGTTTTACCTCATCAAGGGCCCCGAACACTGGGTAAATCGCTCTCCCCGCTTGTGCGTGAACCGATGTCTCGTGTCGGCTTGCAGGGATTCCATCAACCCTAAGCCCCAATCGGAGGGCATTGCCGAGGAGTACCCTCGACAATTGGCGCCGTCTGTGGGAACCCTGTCGGCACAAGGAAGATCATCGGCGATACCAGTCACATCCGCGGCGTTCATACTCGAATCACCAACGCCACCAGATCCAAAAAAACCCGATCCGCTGCGAATCCTTTGAGTTTGTACCACATCTCGAGCCGCCGCACTCGATCCCTGCAGAATCGTGCGACGACATGACCGCAACTTTCGGAGGTGTCCACTTCATTATCGACTCCGGAGGCTTTCTTCGCCTCCCTAGGACAGGTACATCTGGCCGATTTTTTGGACTCGTCGTCATCGTTCGAGACAGGCGATGAGGAGATTTCGCCGCCACGCTTCATCAAAACTACGGCAAGCGAAAAGCTCGCCAAAATCTTCGGCGACATGTCCTTCGAGTCGTCTGCGGACTCCGACATAAGCAGCGACTCGGACAGCATCGACATCTTCAGCTTCATCGACAGATCCACTATTGTTGGAGAGGTCTTCACCGATCTATATGACGGTGTCACCAATCCCGACAAAGATAAAAATTCAAAATACCATCAAATCTATGCAATCGGAGATACAAGCCGACCACAGGAGGAGACATCAGAGAACTTCGGTAACGCGGGAAATCCGTACGTCGATCCCGCTGATCTTACGCGAGGTTTGGGAACCAAATATGTCGGACCTGGAACACGAGAGATGGTGCAATTTCCGCAGGTAGTGTGGGATAGAGTTGCAAGAGCTATTGATGGAACAGACCCAATGACTGTAACTGCGACAGCTGAAGAGTTACAAGCATATCAATATAGACTCGCCCGTGCCAGGCGGGAGCTCGAAAAACAGAAAGTTCAGCTGGATAGGAGGCAAGCCGCGGCTTCCGCGTCAAGCAGGCGAAGAGCAGAGTTGAGCCGATAATCAGGTACTTCGGGAGATAGTCATAGAGCAGCTCGAAATAGGGCAAGATCTCGGTTGCAAAATAGTTGAGGCTGACAGGGAGAACTTAGTTCAAAACCTCGACATGTCCTTTATGTCGATCGACACAAGGGGGAATATTATTCCCAAAACACCAGAAGCTGGATACATGGCGACACAAGCTTTCATCCTGGCATCCAGGCCACCTCCCGGAGATCCAAGAGAAGCGCTGTATAACATAGCCATGGCAGGAGTTGGAGCCATGGGAACAACGTTCGCAAATACGCATCCCGAAGGATCTGCAAGGCAAAATAGTCCACGACTGATACGTCTCCAACGTACCTATAATTTCTGATGTTCCATGCTTGTTTTATGACAATACCTACATGTTTTGCTCGCACTTTATAATGTTTTTATGCATTTTCCGGAACTAACCTATTAACAAGATGCCGAAGTGCCGGTTCCTGTTTTACGCTGTTTTTGGTTCCGAGAAAGGCTGTTCGGGCAATATTCTCGGAATCGGACGAAATCAACGCCCAGAACCTTATTTTTCCCGGAAGCTTCCAGAGAGCCAGAGTGGGACCAGAGGGGAGCCCTGGGGGCCCCACACATGGTGGCGGCGCGGCCCAAGGTGGGGGCGCCCCCCCTAGTGTGAGGAGGCCCCGTGGCCCCTCCGACTCCGCCTCTTCGCCTATTTAAGCCGTCCTGACCTAAAACATCGACACCAATTGACGAAACTCCAGAAAGACTCCAGGGGCGCCGCCACCATCGCGAAACTCCGTTTCGGGGACAGAAGTCTCTGTTCCGGCACCCTGCCGGGACGGGAAAGTGCCCCCGGAAGCCATCTCCATCGACGTCACCGCCTCCATCATGCTCCGTGAGTAGTTCCCCCATGGACTACGGGTTCTAGCTGTAGCTAGTTGGTATTCTCTCCCCCATGTACTTCAATACAATGATCTCATGAGCTGCCTTACATGATTGAGATTCATCTGATGTAATCGGTGTTGTGTTTGTCGGGATCCGATGGATTGTTACATTATGATTAGTCTATCTATAAAGTTGTGAAGTTATTGTTGCTGCAATCTTGTTGTGTTTAATGCTTGTCACTAGGGCCCGAGTGGCATGATCTTAGATTTAAGCTCTATACTTATTGCTTAGATTGTATCTACAAGTTGTATGCACATGTCTATGTCCGGAACCCGAGGCCCCGGAGTGACGAAGAATCGGGATAACTGGAGGGGAAGGCTTAGGTATGAGGATCACATGTTTTCACCAAGTGTTAATGCTTTGCTCCGGTGCTCTATTAAAAGGAGTACCTTAATTGCCAATAGATTCCCTTGAGGCCCGGCTGCCACCGGCTGGTAGGACAAAAGATGTTGTACAAGTTTCTCATTGCGAGCACGTATGACTATATATGGAAAACATGCCTACATGATTAATAATCTTGATGTTCTGTCTTAATGCTATTTCAATCCTATCAATTGCCCAACTGTAATTTGTTCACCCAACACTTGTTATTGGAGAGTTACCACTAGTGTAGATAGCTGGGAACCCCGGTCCATCTCTCATCATCATATACTCGTTCTATATGTCATTGGAAGTAGTATCAACTATTTTCTGGTGCCATTGCTCTCATATTACTGCTACTGCTGCTGTGTTACTGTTACTATTGCTCTCATATCAATGCTGCTTTCACATCACCCCTGTTACTAGTGCTTTTCCAGTGTGCGGCTGAATTGACAACTCAGTTGTTAAGGCTTATAAGTATTCTTTACCTCCCCTTGTGTCGAATCAATAAATTTGGGTTTTACTTCCCTCGAAGACTGTTGCGATCCCCTATACTTGTGGGTTATCAAGACTATTTTTTGGCGCCGTTCCGGGGAGGCATAGCTCTACTCATAAGTTCACCTGGGGAGTACACTCTACCTCTCTCTCTTTTTATTTTATTTTGCTTAGTTTACTTTTGTCTAGTTTATTTGTGCTTAGTTTATTTCTGTCTAGTTTTATTTTGCTTAGTTTACTTTTGTCTAGTTTATTTTTGTCTTGTTTTATTTTCCTCATATACCCAAAAATCCATAAAAATTTGAAAAACTGAAAAATTAAAAACTGTTGTTATGGGAGAACCCACAACCTATTTGGAGCTTATTGAATTATATAATAATTATAGAGAATCAAGAACAGGAAAAGTTATGAGTGATGTGATAGAAAAACTGAATACAATTGCTAAAATCTTGCGTAAACGCCATGATATAAACTGTTGCTCTAAACAAGATACTAAACATCTTAAATTTCAATGTGGCTTTAGTGAGGAAGTTTTAATTAAGAACTATAATTGGAATAGCTATATTCATTTTGGGTTCGAAGAGGTAGAACAATTTGTCATATTTATGGGAGCCTCTGAGATAGATTCCTTCATAGCTAAAAATTATGAAACTTGTGTTGTTTGTAAGGACCTTAAAGATTATGTCTCTTCTATCCTTAATTTTTGCATAGAAAGCTACAGTGATAATCCTTATATCATTGATTATAAAGAGAGACTCATTAATGCACAAGAATGCACTCACAATTTGCGAGGAACCGAGTGGAAGAAGAAATTGATGAACCCGAAAGCTCATTGGATGAAAAAGAGGAGGAAATTGATGAACCTGAAAGCTCATTGGATGAAAAAGAAGAGGAGAGTGATGAACAAAAGGAGGAAGAATGGATTAGCTACCCATGCCAACTTTCTAATGAGAGTAACTCTTTATCTCTTACACTATTTGATTGTCCTCCATGCTTACCAAAGGCGGATGAATGTTATGTTCCTGTGGATTCTCTTGAAATATTCCCTATGAGTAAAACTTGTGAGAATAATTATGCTACTGTCATTTATGATAATCCATGCTATTTTGATAAATCTTATGATAATGCTTTGTTTGTGCTCGATGTCGAAATGCATGGTACTAAAGAGTTTTGTCTGGGCAAATGTTTATGATAAATCTCTAGATGATGGTCCTATGTTACTTGATACTATTAATTGTACTACTAATGAAAATGGGATTGGAGAGGTCTTGACTTTATCTATGAGTCCCATATCTTTTGAGATTGATCAATCATCTTGTTACATTATTGATAAAAGTGGGTTTGAAAGTTTTAATCCTATTATTTCTGAGCTTGATAAAAATTATGTGTTTGTGAATCATGAAAAGCATGCTGTATGTGATATTTATATTGTTGAGTTTATTCATGAAGCTACTGAAAATTATTATGATAGAGGAAAATATGGTTGTAGAAATTTGCATGGTACTAAAACACCTCTCTATATGCTTAAAATTCTGAAGTTACTCTTGTTTTATCTTCTTATGCTTGTCACTTTGTTCTTCATGAATTTATTTGTGTACAAGATTCCTATGCATAGGAAGTGGGTTAGACTTAAATGTGTTTTGAATTTGCTTCTTGATGCTCTCTTTTGCTTCAACTCTTATATCTTGCGAGTGCATCATTAAAACTGCCGACCCATCTTAATGGCTATAAAGAAAGCACTTCTTGGGAGGTAACCCATGTCTTTATTTTGCTTTTGTTTTGTTGTGTTTTGGAAGTTGTTACTACTGTAGCAACCTCTCCTTATCTTTATTTTATTGCAATGTTGTGCCAAGTGAAGTCTCTAATAGAAGATTGATGCTAGATTTGGATTTCGCGCGAAACAGATTTCTTGCTGTCACAAATTTGGGTATGATTCTCTGTAGGTAACTCAGAAAAATCTGCTAATTTACGTGAGTGATCCTCAGATATGTACGCAACTTTCATTAGTTTTGAGTTTTCTGATTTGAGCAACGGAAGTATCTCTTAAAAATTCGTGTTTACTGGTTGTTCTGTTTTGACAGATTCTGTCTCTGTTTTTTGCATTGTCTCTTGTGGACTTTAAGTGAGGCTTTCTAGACATGGAGAGCTGTAGCTAATGTTTTATTGAGTACTTGCAATGTGTCACTACAGGGATAAAGTGGATTAAAGTTTTTTTTTTAGTACTAACCCCTCTAATGAAGTTTATGAGAAGTTTGGTGTGAAGGAAGTTTTCAAGGGTCAAGAGAGGAGGATGATATATGATCAAGAAGAGTGAAAAGTCTAAGCTTGGGGATTCCCCTGTGGTTCATCCCTGCATATTTCAAGAAGACTCAAGCGTCTAAGCTTGGGGATGCCCAAGGCATCCCCTTCTTCATCAACTTATCAGGTTTCTTCTATTGAAACTATATTTTTATTCGGTCACATCTTATGTTCTTTACTTGGAGCGTCTGTGTGTTTTTATTTTTGTTTTTGTTTGAATAAGATCAGATCCTAGCAATCCTTGTGTGGGAGAGAGACACGCTCCGCTTTTACATATGAACACTGGTGTTCTTCGTTTTACTTTTAAGGTTCATGATAAAAGTTGGAAGCTATTGCACTTATTGTTATTTGGTTGGAAACAGAAAATGCTTCATATTGTCTTGGATAATTTGATACTTGGCAGTTGTTTTAATCTCTCAAGTAGATCATGATTAAGCTCTTGCATCATGTAGTGTAAACCTATTAGTGGAGAAATACCGTAGAGCTTGTTGAAATTGGTTTGCATGATTGGTCTCTCTAAGGTCTAGATATTTTCTGGTAGAAGTGTTTGAGCAACAAGGAAGACAGTGTAGAGTTTTATAATGCTTGCAATATGTTCTTATGTAAGTTTTGTTGTACCGGTTCATACTTGTGTTTGCTTCAAACAACCTTGCTAGCCAAAGCCTTGTACTGAGAGGAAATGCTTCTCATGCATCCAAAACCTTGAGCCAAAACCTATGCCATGAGTGTCCACCATAACTACCTACTATGTGGTATTTTCTGCCATTCCAAGTAAATACTTCATGTGATACCTTTAAACAATTCAAAACTTTATTATTCCTTATTTGTGTCAATGTTTTATAGCTCATGAGGAAGTATGTGGTGTTTTATCTTTCAATCTTGTTGGGCAGCTTTCACCAATGGACTAGTGGCTTCATCCGCTTATCCAATAATTTTGCAAAAGAGCTGGCAACGGGGTTCCCAGCCCCCAATTAATTAACCTTCACTAATAATTCTCTTCACATGTTTTGCCCTGATTCATCAGTAAGCAACTTAATTTTGCAAATAGACACTCCTCCATGGTATGTGATTGATGGAAGGCACCCGAGGATTCGGTTAGCCATGGCTTGTGTAAGCAAAAGGTTGGGAGGAGTGTCAACCATAAAACTAAAACTAAAGTACATGTGTAAACAAAAGAGAAGAGGGATGATCTAACTTGATGGTAGAGATAACGTCCTTCATGGGAGCCGCTCTTTGAAAGTCTGTTTGGCAAGGGGGTTAGAGTGCCCACTACCATTCGTTGACAACAACAAACACCTCTCAAAACTTTACTTTTATGCTCTCTATATGATTTCAAAACTTAAAAAGCTCTAGCACATGATTTAATCCCTGCTTCCCTCTGCGAAGGGCTTTTCTTTTACTTTATGTTGAGTCAGTTTACCTACTTCCTTCCATCTTAGAAGCAAACACTTGTGTCAACTGTGCATTGATTCTTACATACTTGCTTATTTGCATTCATCATATTACTTTGTGTTGACCATTATCCATGAGATATACATGTTGAAAGTTGAAAGCAATTGCTGAAACTTAAATCTTCCTCTGTGTTGCTTCAATGCCTTTACTTTGAATTTATTGCTTTATGAGTTAACTCTTATGCAAGACTTTTGATGCTTGTCTTGAAAGTAGTATTCACGAAAAGTTTTGCTATATGTTATCTATTTGTTAGCAACTATAGATCATTGCCCTGAGTCACTGCATTCATCTCATATGCTTTATAATAGTATGATCAAGATTATGTAAGTAGCATGTCACTACAGAAATTATTCTTTTTATCGTTTACCTACTCGAGGGCGAGCAGGAACTAAGCTTGGGGATGCTGATACGTCTCCAATGTACCTATAATTTCTGATGTTCCATGCTTGTTTTATGACAATACCTACATGTTTTGCTCGAACTTTATAATGTTTTTATGCATTTTCCGGAACTAACCTATTAACAAGATGCTGAAGTGCCAGTTCCTGTTTTCTGCTGTTTTGGGTTCCAGAAAGGCTGTTCGGGCAATATTCTCGGAATCGGACGAAATCAACGCCCAGAACCTTATTTTTCCCGGAAGCTTCCAGAGAGCCAGAGTGGGACCATAGGGGAGCCCCACACATGGTGGCGGCACGGCCCAAGGGGGGCGCCCCCCTAGTGTGAGGAGGCCCCGTGGCCCCTCCGACTCCGCCTCTTCGCCTATTTAAGCCGTCCTGACCTAAAACGTCAACACCAATTGACGAAACTCCAGAAAGACTCCAGGGGCGCCGCCACCATCGTGAAACTCCGTTTCGGGGGTCAGAAGTCTCTGTTCCGGCACCCTGCCGGGACGGGAAAGTGCCCCCGGAAGCCATCTCCATCGACGCCACCGCCTCCATCATGCTCCGTGAGTAGTTCCCCCATGGACTACGGGTTCTAGCTGTAGCTAGTTGGTATTCTCTCCCCCATGTACTTCAATACAATGATCTCATGAGCTGCCTTACATGATTGAGATTCATCCGATGTAATCGGTGTTGTGTTTGTTGGGATCCGATGGATTGTTACATTATGATTAGTCTATCTATAAAGTTTGTGAAGTTATTGTTGCTGCAATCTTGTTGTGTTTAATGCTTGTCACTAGGGCCCGAGTGGCATGATCTTAGATTTAAGCTCTATACTTATAGCTTAGATTGTATCTACAAGTTGTTTGCACATGTCTATGTCCGGAACCCGAGGCCCCAGAGTGACGAAGAATCGGGATAACTGGAGGGGAAGGCTTAGGTATGAGGATCACATGTTTTCACCAAGTGTTAATGCTTTGCTCCGATGCTCTATTAAAAGGAGTACCTTAATTGCCAGTAGATTCCCTTGAGGCCCGGCTGCCACCGGCTGGTAGGACAAAAGATGTTGTACAAGTTTCTCATTGCGAGCACGTATGACTATATATGGAAAACATGCCTACATGATTAATAATCTTGATGTTCTGTCTTAATGCTATTTCAATCCTATCAATTGCCCAACTGTAATTTGTTCACCCAACACTTGTTATTGGAGAGTTACCACTAGTTTAGATAGCTAGGAACCCCGGTGCATCTCTCATCATCATATACTCGTTCTATATGTCATTGGAAGTAGTATTAAGTATTTTCTGGTGCCATTGCTCTCATATTACTGCTACTGCTGCGTCGTGTTACTCGTTACTATTGCTCTCATATCACTCGCTGCTTTCACATCAGCCCTGTTACTAGTGCTTTTCCAGTGCAGCTGAATTGACAACTCAGTTGTTAAGGCTTATAAGTATTCTTTACCTCCCCTTGTGTCGAATCAATAAATTTGGGTTTTACTTCCCTCGAAGACTGTTGCGATCCCCTATACTTGTGGGTTATCAACGACCTACTGCAGCGGTGCAAGATCCTGCGAGAACAAGTGGGGCAAGAGACACAGCAACGCAAGCAAGGGTGGACAGAGCACGATAGGAAAGAAGGGAGCGACGGCACTCACCAGAGGTTGATGAAGAAGATATGTGCGGGCTCCCGTGCTTTACGAGACGAGTCCGCAAAACTCGAGTTCCATCAAGGTTTAAGTTACCCGATAATTACAAAAAATTCGATGTCTTACAAGATCCTGAGGATTGGCTAGTTGATTATCACGAGACGGTAAACCTGATGGGTGGAACTAGAGCAACAGCCATGCAGAGCATTCAAGTACACTTGAGTGGTGCCGCACGATCGTGGATAAAGAAGCTGTCTCCTGGGTCTATCGACAGCTGGGAAAGTTTCGAGGATATATGCATGAAAAATTTCTGATCCACGTGCAAGAAACCTGCATCATTGGAGCAGTTGAGGGCTTGCAGGCAGAAATATGACGAATCAATGAGGACATATATCCAGAGGTGGAACATCATCAAAAACTCGGCGGAAAATATATCTGACGAGAGAGCAATAGATGCATTTGTTGCTGGTATTCGAAGGAGGGACTTTGTCGAGGATTTTGGAAGAAGCAACCCAAAAACAATAGCAGCACTCATGGAAATAGCGAATAGGTGGGCGGATGGAGAAGATGCTGTTCACAACAAACAACACAGGTCGCCTGAGGAAGACCGCAGTCGAAACTTTCAAAATAGACGACGTTTCCCTTGACAGTTCTCAGATTATGATGCTCCCGGCCAAATATCGGCTGGATTTCGAGGAAATAGTGGAGAAAACAATCGCGATGATTATAAAAAAAGCGGCGAGCAGCGCAGCGACTACAAGGACGGCTCCCGTCCCAATAGACAAAATAATGGTCCAAGGTTCCAGAGGCCATATATATCTCCCGAGGATATGATGAACGGACCATGTCAAACGCATTTTTATCTCGACAATAATGGGAAGAGGCAGTCGGGACATCTACAGAAGGATTGTCGGACTTTCCAAGCATTGAACAGATATGCAGGGCACGCTAATGCGCAGGCAGCACATAGAAACCCCTAGGGGCCAAGGAGTGAGATCCACCTTCCACCTCCACCCGCAATTACGGATGCAAATCGACATCATTTACAAATAGCGGCGGCTCCAAACCCACCTCCTTATATCGACACCAATGGCGCGGTCTCGATGATTCAGAAATCCAGGCCATCCAACAGAGCTCAGAAAGTAATTTCGCGACAAGTGTTAATGGCAGAAAAGATGCCTCCACCAACAATTGAGTACCTGAATTGGTCGGGACAAGATATTGGCTTCACCATAGCGGACCACCCGCAACAAGTTCCTCGACCAGGGCAATCAACACTGATTTTACCAGCGGTGATCGCATGATTCGATGTTTCACGAGTATTCATTGATGGAGGCAGCAGTTTAAACCTTATGTACGCGGATACATTGAGGAAAATGAACATATCCCTGGCGAACTTAAAACCATCTGACACACGTTTCCATGGTATCACACTAGACAAGCCAAGTTATTCGCTGGGGAAGATCAATCTCAATGTTCAGTTTGGAACCCGAGAGAATTACAGGATAGAAAGGCTAGAGTTCGAAGTTGTGGATTTCCCGTCGCAGTATCACGCTTTGTTGGGACGACCAGCCTATGCCAGGTTTATGGTGGTACCACACTACACATACCTGTTATGGAGGCTCCATGGACCCAAGGGACCGATTACATTAAAAGGCAGTTTCGCGCTAGCTGATAAGTGCGACGAGGATTTTCATCGACTGTCAGAGACTTTCGGGATGCAAGCAGAATATATGGCGTCAAGGCTAACAACTGACTATGATGTGTTGCCAGATGTAGGGAGGCCACTCAAGGAGCCAACCTTTGACACTACTGATACGTCTCCAACGTATCTATAATTTCTTATGTTCCATGCTAGTTTTATTCATACTTTATATCGTTTTGATGCATTTTCCGGCACTAACCTATTAACAAGATGCCGAAGCACCAGTTCCTGTTTTCTGCTGTTTTTTTGGTTTCAGAAATCCTACAAAGGAAATATTCTCGGAATTGGACAAAATCAACGCCCACGATGTTATATTTCACGGAAGCTTCCAGAGAGCCACGATACGGAAAACCTTCCAGAGACGCCGCCGCCAATCCCATCTCGGGGGATTCAGGAGATCGCCTCTGGCACCCTGCCGGAGAGGGGAATCATCTCCCGGAGGACTCTTCATCACCATGATCGCCTCTGGATTGATGTGTGAGTAGTTCACCCCTGGACTATGGGTCCATAGCAGTAGCTAGATGGTTGTCTTCTCCTCATTGTGCTATCATGTTAGATCTTGTGAGCTGCCTATCATGATCAAGATCATCTATTTGTAATGCTACATGTTGTGTTTGTTGGGATCCGATGAATATGGAATACTATGTCAAGTTGATTATCAATCTATCATATATGTGTTGTTTATGTTCTTGCATGCTCTCCGTTGCTAGTAGAGGCTCTGGCCAAGTTGATACTTGTAACTCCAAGAGGGAGTATTTATGCTCGATAGTGGGTTCATGCCTCCATTGAATGCGGGACGAGTGACGGAAAGTTCTAAGGTTGTGGATGTGCTTGTTGCCACTAGGGATAAAACATCAATGCTTTGTCTAAGGATATTTGTGTTGATTACATTATGCACCATACTTAATGCAATTGTCTGTTGTTTGCAACTTAATGCTGGAAGGGGTGCGGATGCTAACTCTGAAGGTGGACTTTTTAGGCATAGATGCATGCTTGGATAGCGGTCTATGTACTTTGTCGTAATGCCCTGATTAAATCTCATAGTAGTCATCGTGATATGTATGTGCATTGTTATGCCCTCTCTATTTGTCAATTGCCCAAGCTGTAATTTGTTCACCCAACATGCTATTTCTTATCGGAGAGACACCACTAGTGAGCTGTGGACCCCGGTCCATTCTTTTACATCTGAAATACAATCTACGCAAACTCGTTCTTTAATGTTCTTCGCAAACAAACATCATTTTCCACACCATACGTTTAATCCTTTGTTTACAGCAAGCCGGTGAGATTGACAACCTCACTGTTAAGTTGGGGCAAAGTATTGTGATTGTGTTGTGTAGGTTCCACGTTGGCGCCGAAATACCTGGTGTTGCGCCGCACTACACTCCGTCACCAACAACCTTCACGTGATCCTTGACTCCTACCGGTTCGATAACCTTGGTTTCTTACTGAGGGAAAACTTGCTGCTGTACGCATCACACCTTCCTCTTGGGGTTTGATGACCCACAAGTATAGGGGATCGCAACAGTCTTCGAGGGAAGTAAAACCCAATTTATTGATTCGACACAAGGGGAGACAAAGAATACTTGAAAGCCTTAACGACGGAGTTGTCATTTCAGCTGCACACTGGAAACGGACTTGCTCGCAAGAGTTTATCGGTAGTAACAGTTTTATAGTAGTAGCGGTAGTGAAATAACG
>NW_025900099.1:0-39560 GCF_022539505.1 Lolium rigidum
CGTACCACCGTCCCGTGTGCACTCCGCCCTATGGCCCCTACTTCTTCTCCCCCTCGTGAGGATCCCTCCTCCGAGGTACCGTCGATTAGGCAACAACAGGGCGCATTGACATTGCCAGGTTGAACTTTGGGATATTGTTCCTTATTCCTAAGGTCCCCGGGGCTATTTCTTTTGCATGATGGGATTCATATGAGGTTTGACTCCCACAGATCGAAATTCTATTGGGAAGGCTCATGCCCGAAACGCAAGTACCATCTCGTTAATTGGCCAACAATCAGAGCTAAGGAATTCGAGGGCTTGGGTCTGCTTAATACAAAGAAAATGAACATGGCTCTTCTACTAAAGTGGGTGTGGAGGCTGTACCAGGATGAAGGCACTATTTGAGCAAGGATTATCCGTGCTAAATATGCTGATGCCTCTGATCTGTTTGCCGAGACTAGCCAAGGGGGCTCCCAATTCTGGAAAAATCTCCACAAGATTAAACACCTCTTCAAAGTTGGGGCTAAGCATGAGGTGAAGGATGGAGCTCGTACAACTTCTAGATGGATGATTGGTGGCTGGGTAATGCGCCCCTCAAAGACACCTTCCCCCCTCCCTTTTGCCATCTTTGACAACCAGACACTCTCGATGGCTAACGCCTGGCATAATTCTCAGCTGGAGATCCGCTTCCGCCGCTCCCTGGACCAGGAGGCTGCGCCAGTGGCGGGGATTGTTGGATCTAGTCGACCATGTGGAACTTTGTCCTAGGCACGACAAGGTTTCATGGCACTTGGAGCCTTCGGGCAGATTCTCTGTCAAGTCCATGTATGTTAAACTCTCTCAAGGCACGACGGTAGCTCGATCACTTCAAAGACATGTGGGAAGCAAAAGTGCCACTTAAGATCAAAATCTTCTCTTGCGCTTGATAACCCCTCGAGTCAACAGATCACCATCTGGCACTATCCGTCGAATGGTTCTTGTTCTCTCTATGGGGTCCTAGAGGATGCGGACCATATTTTCTTTTCCTGCTCTATTGCCCAATTTGCTTGGTCCGTGCCGCGTCGGTTACTTGGGTGTAACAAGCGCCCCGCCAACTTTGGCGAATTCCATGCCATTGTGTCGAGTTTCACGGGATACAGGAGGCAGATTCTCTGGGTCTTGTTCGTTGCTCAATCCTAGACGCTATGGAATACGCGCAACAAACTTAGTATTGAGAAGAGGGTTATAAATCACCCAGCTGATATAATATATAAAACTACCATTTTATTGCAGCCATGGATCCTCAATTTCAAGGAAAAGGAAAAGGAGGGACTAAGCTAGATGATGCGCGAGCTAAGGAGCCATACGTGACCATGAGGCCAGCAAGCTGAAGACCTAGTGCCCCTAGCTAAGAGAGCTGTACGTGACCATGAGGCCAACAAGCTGAAGACCTAGTGCCCCTGCCTTGATGTCGTTCGGCGTGTTAGTGGGGGCGAAGCTATAGACCCAACATGTTGGTGTTATGTAAACCTTAAAACCTCGGGCTTTATTAATTTAAAGTTAAGCATGGTATGTCTTATATGTAAGAAAACTAGTCATCAACCCATGGTAATTGCGATCTTGTATCATATGAACAACTTTAGCAGGACTTTTCCTTTGTTATATATTTTTTTCGGCTGTGTGCATCCATACTACTATTAGGGTATTGATGTAGTTGGTATCTTCATGATATTAGTATATTCCATTTTTTTATAAAAAGACATTAAACAACTTAAATACTTAGAACTATCACTCTGTTTCATAATATAAGAGGTAGTAGCTAATTAGGCAAAGGTGAACACGAAATCTCTTTAACTTTGTGCCAATACGGTGCAGGGGCCTTGCTGCCGAAAGATGCTGGCTGGAGCAGTTACAAAACCCTCATTGAAGGCAAAATGGCGACCAGCGAGCTAGTTTATCATAGTGTATATGACGATGCAACTCATACTGCAAACTCCACAAGTTTGTCAATCAGAACAAACCATAAAGTTTACTAGATTAGTGTTCGCCGATATATGTAGAATGAGAGCATGACGAACAAAACAACGAATGCCTTCTGTATCAATATTAGCTTCCAATTTTCTATGATCCCACGAGCTGGTATAAATGAACACAACTCAATGATTAACCAATAGGAGACCGCTTATAATTTTACTAATTTAAAACTATCACTGATATTATTGACCCAACGGTACTAACACCATGAAGATCTAGCTATATGTTACAAAGAAAGTACACCAATCTAAACAAGAACTCATAGGGAAAAAAAGGATCTACCATTTTGCACATCCAGTGCTTTTCACAAACAGCCCTTATCCAGAAGCAGACCCAACATAATACCAGCAGATGATGAAAAGTGCCGCCACAAAAGTGATCTAGTCTCGAGTTTTCAAAGCATATAACAATTCCTGCCAAGTGGCAATTGAAGTTAAAAAGAAAAGTAAATATTATCAGATAGCACAGCAACGAGCAAGCATATATGATAGCTAAATTTGGTTCATGCATGGTTGGTTCTTACCACATCGTTGCGATCAGAGGCAGATGACAGGTGAAGATCAGAAAGAAGCTTATCTCCCCTCAATCTTTCCAAGCCATCAAATAGCCGCGGATTTGTCTCAGCAGAACTTGAGTCTGTTGCAACACCTCTATTGTGAAGGTCCATCCTCATATAGATCTCAAGTTCTTCAACTTGCCGAGACAACTGGAGAGCAATTAGCTAGAAAAAAAAATTGGTTATTTGATTTCAACCGCATAAACTACAATTTTCCAAAAAGATAAATTTAGAGAGGCAAGCAATCACCTGTACGAGATGTCGAATTGATACAGTTGGTCGACAACTTAGATAGGGCTTTTCCAATTCAGGTGTTGCTTTTCCATCAAGAGGAAGGAGAACAAGATACAAGTTGAACTGCAAGGAAATAGTATGAAAAACCTCAAGTCTGAATAAAACAATTAGAACTACAGCCCATGTAGCACAAGCTCCTTGTATACATTTGAGTCAAGTTCGGCTAGTTCATGCAGATCTATATTATCTGGCAAAACTACTGGAACAAGAGAAGATACATATATCCAGTACCTCTTTATCCATTTCATCAGTTGTACGGAGGTGCTCCACCAACTTCGCAACACGTCCGCCCTTTCCCAGTCTGCAATTTAAGCCACCAACATTGCCATGTCGAATTTGGCTTCGTGTGCCATTTTTTCCCCATGCAAGCATCTCCCCCCGCAATGGAGAGCTTGTGAAATTTTCTTTAACAGATACTGGTTCACCATTCTCCTCAGATCCATGGTCACTACTGGCAATGATTCTATCAGGAGAAGGTAGTGGTGGAGGCCTCTTTCTACCTCTTTTCTGCTTTAAATCTGGAGAGTGGTTATCAGCAGAAGACGACTCTTTGCTGGCATCATTAGCATTTACTTCTTCTCTATCCTCATTATTGGAGACAGTAAGGACAATATCACGAGCAACAGTTCTACCTCTCCCACGTGTTCGCATATTTCTTCTGTACTTCCTTGCAAAAGCAGTGGCAGTGGCTTTTGCTGTGGAACATTTCTTACCTATGGCCTCTGACTGTTTTCGAATCGTTTCCTCAATGGTTGCTTGAATCTTTCATGAAAAAATGATATTGATGAGTAACCTAAACTTTGCATGAGTATTTTCATTGAACACTACTTATTACCAAGAAGATAAGATTACCTTCTTATTCCGAGTCTTTTCCTCTTCACTGAAAGCAAATTCCTGAAGCCTCAATTATATGAGAAGCACTGCAAGAAAAGCTAAATGGGGCTAACTAAGATAACCTAAATGCCGAGAGTGTAACATAGACATCACCTCTTCCTCATACTTGTCAATATCGGGGTATAAGGTTGCAATCAATGCATCATAATTAGGATCGTCCCTTAAAGAACGCCTGCTTGCACAATGAGTGCGGCATGCCGGGCACTCATTATTTCTGCAAAACCAGTTTGCACTGTCAAATAAGCAATGCTTTGTTTGATGATTTACAAAACTGAATTAGCCTGTGAATTTCCCATTGTGAAAATTAATAACACGGCAAGCATGTAGAATTTTTTTTGACATCATACCCGAGCCGCATAGATTTATCAATGCAATCCCTGCAGAATCGGTGCAAACATTCCATAACCGTTCTTGTCTTTCGGATAATGCCTGTAAATTGAAGGGCAAATATTTTGATTTTTCATATCTTCATCAGACAAAAAATGACCACATGTAGAACAGCAATATATCTGAAACTTCATAATTGCGAGCTATAGTAGGTGTAGCAAGTGACTACTATATCTTCACTTAAATTTATTTATAGTTTTTATCCAACACATTAAGTTTGTGTCATCGAAATCTACTATGCGATTGTGAACTTCTTAAAATGAAAAGGACGTCAACTGTACCGAAGATTTGTACCCAGGTAGGAAGTTATACCATAAGATGTAACAGAGGAAGGTAAACTGTATACTATATACTAGACAAATGAGAGATGGCCAGACTCTGAACTAGAAGAGGCACACCACAGGATATATGAAGCATCGGAATGGGAAAGTGGCACCCATTAATTCGAACAGTAGGATTTACATTCAGTACAAATCATGGAAAACACCTATGCATGGTACCAGAAAAATCATACAATCATACTGAAGATAGATGCAGGATTAAGATCTCCTGAACAGTTAGCTAGTATTGACAATTCAATGCCTTCCCTGAGGAATGAAGCAAAACTGGAAAATCATTACGATGCAGACTATGGCTTCAATTTAGCTATGCTATGTATTACTTACACCATGCGGAAGAAATCTAGTGCAACTACCCTTAAACTTGCAAAAGGCCAGTATAGAATAACTTTAGTTAGGCACTTAAAAGACAACTAACTGATGCCTAGAAGCTATCAACGCTAAACTGATGATCTCAATGTCAACAATTATTAGAGGGAAAAATAATACTACCTCCATCCCAAAGCTTAAGGCTTATATTATTTTTAGAAAGTCAAACTATGTCAAGTTTGACCAAGTTTTTATCAAAAAACATTAACATGCAAAATACAAAATCAATATCATTAGATAATAATGAAATATATTTTAATACGGTATCTACAAAATATCATATTTGTCGTTAGATTCTTCTAAAATTTTGGTCAAACTTTACTTGGTTTGACTTTAAAAAAAAAGACTTAAGCCTTGAGATGGAGGTAGTATACACAGTGGGACACACATGAAACAAGCAAGCTACTGAATATGATAGGTTAAATTATGTATTGATAAATAATGTGAAGATACATATATAGACGTAAAGGGAACTTGCATTAGCATGTTCAAGAGCTTTCATGTAAGCATTCTGAATAGCAATATGGAATCCAAATCCCTAAGCAAAATAACAACAGACATACATACCTAAACAAATAGGGCACTGGACTTCCTTCCGGATTTCAGCTAATTTCACTAGTATAAACCTGACGAGAAAATAGTTCATGTAAGCTTGAAGCTGTGTGAGGCATTAAATCTTTCAGAATCTATCAACCTGAATGATCTTAGGTTTGATCAAACAGGTCAATTTTTTTTTTTGTTTTTTGGCTGAGGTTGGAACAGTTCAATACAAAGTAGTAGCATTAGCTTGAAAACATAGCTAACTACAAACTGAACACAAAAAAATAACTTGTAACCTGTAGTACGACATAGTTAACTACAAACTGAACACATTATAACTCTTCAGACCAACTATGATCCCCAACAACGGACCATATAAATTTCCATAGCATTTGCATTTTCAATAAGACTACTGGTTGAAGAGCATGATGTGCATTTGTAACAGAGTGCTACGTGTGTGGAACTAGTAGGACAAATCACAAAGAAAAAAATAAAGTTATGTAGTAGTGTACCAAAAGCAGAGTCAGAACACCTAAAATTGCTATAGCAAACAACGTTAGATTCAGATCAAAAGAAAAAAAAAAAACGACGTTAGCACATCTAACTGAAGTAGTAATGTAGCATCAACAAAAATCGTATAACGAAGAGTTTCAAACACAAGCTGGTTACACGCTATGAGAAATTATCAACACACAGCCCCAAATAAAAAACAGCAAGCGAATGGCAAACTCTTAACGTAGAGTAGAAACGACGAGACAAACAGAGCAGCTCAGCCTTCAAATGCAAAGTGGGGACTCCAGTCCAGCATGAGAATGTGGCACAAAAAGGTAGCTTGCACAGCTGGGACTGGGACCGAATATGAGTATGATGGAAGCAATGCATAGTTCGCAGGAACAGTTTGTAGTTAGCTATGTTTCACCGGCGTGGGTGGGTGGGAATAGGAATAGGACACGAGGAAACGGAGGAAACGGGGGTAGGAGTCGAGGATACGGAGCATGGCAGCGCGAGCACGACAAATCGCACAGATAGCCACACGGGATCCACGATACCCGAAGGCCGGGATAGGGCCGGAGCCGGGAGAGACCTCAGACCTCAGGGGAGGGAGGGAGGAAGACTCACTCATCCATGTTGCCGTCGCTCTGCGCCGACTCGCTGTCGCTGTACGCGCCGCCGCCGCCGCGCCCCGCGCTTCCCGAATCTGCCAAAGCCACAAGAAATAGGAACACACACATGCTTCTTAGCCATATTCACGCCGAAACATGCAGAGCACGACGGCGATTGCGAGATACGAGAGGTGTCGATGCGGGCTAAGCTCACCGCATACGCGCCGCGGCTGCGGGTCGGTCGCCCGATTGGCGGCGCCTCCTCCCGGCACCGGCTGGATTCCTCCTCCCTCGCCCCGGGCGCCGCCGGCTGTGGAAGCATCCGTCCCGTTGGCCTCCACGTGGTCGCGTGGTTTGGACGACGGCGAAGGGCGCTGGCGCTTCTGCGCGGGCATTCTGCCCTGGGATTCCGGCGAGGCGTGTGGGAGAGGGGATGTGGCGGTCGACGGGGAGGGCGACTGGAAGAGACGGCCAGGTGGGTGCGGCAGCCTGGATGGACGGAAGGCAGGGGGCAGGAGGCGGAGAAAGAGAGAGAACTTCCGGAAAATAAATAAGGAACCCGATGTGTGTGTTGTGTTGTTGCTCGGTCGGTCGTGTATATCTTGTGCCTGCGTGTGGGGTCTGACTGCTTTCTATGGCTTTGGAATCGCGCGAGAGACCAGGTGAAAGGCAGCGAGCGACGCCAAGGACATGCAGGCCGCCTCGCCTCGTCTGCCGTGCTTCTGGCCGGAGGGCAGCCGTACTTCCATGCCGCTCGATTTGGTATATGGGTGGATCAAGGAACACGCGTAAAGAAGAGCACAAGACTGAAAGCGAGCATGTGTTGCCGTTTCGAGACGCAGCGAGAAGAAGATGCTTCAGGAAGAGAGGAACCATGTTTGCTGGGTCGCCGATTTTGTTCAACCGGCCCCGTCTACCGCCGGCGCAAATCGGCATATGCGTGACGACGCCCCCGGACCTCTCCGCCGGCCGGCGGAAATCAATCGAGCTCAACATTGACGAACCCTTAACGAACTGATCATGATCTCTGTCCTTTAGCTCGTAGACCGAACGCGTTCCACATGGGGCAAAGCAACAGAGTTTGCGAGCCGTAGAATAGGAAAAATGTAGTTTCTTAAGCTCATGCTTTTGAGTTTTTCAGACTCAGCAACCTAGATTTAGAAACATGGGGGGTGATAATCTACACTGAAGATGGAAGTGAACACTTTCTATGGAAAAATGATCTTCAAGAAACATACCTCTGGAGGAACAAAATATTTTCCTTCCAAACAGAGGGAAGAAAGACGCAGCGCTACTGCGATGGAAGAAACACGTCTAGCCGTTCAGGTCATTCGACACTAGCCATAAGGCATTGCGCTTGAGTTGATTCTACTTCAGAACTTTCCAGTGGTGAACTGACCTGGACCATCTGGTGACGGAGAGATAAGTACGAGACAGGTTTTCTGGACTCAACCAAGTTTCGCATTGCAAGTTGCAACTCGTCGGATCATTAAGCTGTTGAAATATTGGGCCCACTTTTAGTGGCCCAAATTAGATTTCAGTTTTTCCTATAAATCTCAAAGCTCACATAGTGGCAGCCTTGTGAGTTTGAGCCCAAGTTGGTGGCAGCTCACTAGGGAGTGGCAAGAAGTGGGAAGTTTAGTCCCACATGGAAAGTTGGGTGGAAGTTAGACCACCTTATAAGGTGAGTTGTTCCACCACTAGTAAGTGAGTGAGAATAGCAATGCTACATGCGCGCTCCTCCTCCTCCTCGCTCGCTCGACACGACACGACACGACACGACACGACACGCGCGCCGCGCTCGTGGTGAGTGGATTGAGCCTCGAGCCGAGACTTTTTGCAGCTCAGGAAAACGAACAGAGTCCTAGACGGACGCGTCGCAGTTAGTCGGTTCGGGTCGCTCCCGGATCGTGGGCTATCTGTAACCGACTCGAAACGTTCGTGCGACATGGGCGTGGCCCACGTTGCCTAGGATTTCCCGAGCCTATATAATCTCTTGTCCGGCTACCGCAGAATCACATCCAATACACGAGTTAGGGTTTCCACCTCTCTCTGCTTGCGCTGCCATCGTAGCCTACTCCATCCCGCGAGCCGACGTGCATCGGCGAACGGGAGAGCAGGTCTCCGGAACCACTCGTCCTTGCGATCCTGTACGGGAGAGGGCGAATTAGGTTTTTGGGAAGCGCTCGCGCGGCTGCTCAAGCTCTTCATCACGGGTCGCCTTCCGTCCAAGTCGGGCGGTGCCGCCTACCGTCGTCTTCAACGCGCGTCTACTTCGACCCGTCATCCCCGTCGTCAACAACGTTCACTGCTGCGACATCATCTGCTACACCTCCACCACCACCTCCGCCGGATCGGTACGTGCGACATATCTCGATCTGTTTAGCGATGGATGCTTTACGGTTGCGTGCTGCTGCTACTCATGTTGATTAATGCATCTAGTATGTTCGAGTTTCACATGTTAGTAGTTGCTTGTCATCATGTTTTATATTCTGGAATTAATCATGGAAATTCTGCCTAATTATCCAACAATCCAAAAACCTAATTGTAGGCAATTTCCTGAGTTAACAATGGCTGGTTTTGTTGATGCACTTTGAGGCCGGATAAGTTTACCGGTGTGCACTTTAAGAGGTGGCAAGTTAAGGCCACGCTCGGCTTACTCATACGAAAGTGTTCGAAGTTAGTGATGGTTTACTGAAGGAACTATATCTGACCAAGATCGAGAACAAGTTCAAGGAAAACAATACTCTCTTCGTCGGATGCGTTACGAGTATTCTTGCTGATCGTACGTGTGATGTGTACATGCACATAACAGATGGTAAAGAGCTTCGGGATGTACTTGAATGCTAAATTCGGTGCAACCGATGCGAGCGATGAACTGTACATCATGGAGAGCTTCCATGACATCGGGATGGTAAACAACCGTTACGTAGTCGAACAAGCTCATGAGATACGAGTGCATTGCGAAAGAGCTCGAACTCCTTAAGTGTGCCTTACGACAAGTTTGTGGCTGGATGCATCATCGCTAAGTTGCCCCCTTCATGGAGGAACTTTGCCACAACTCTCAAACACAAGAGACGGAAGATATCGAGTTGAAAATCCGATAGCATCTCTTGATGTTGAGGAGAAAGCTCGAGCTAAGGATAATGCGAGAAAGGAGAGGGTCGGTCTAGCGCCAACATGGTGCGGAAGAAACCCTACGAGCAAGAACAAAGGGAATAACAAGCCCTCCTTCAATAAGCCTATGAAGACTACAACCTTCAAGAAGAAGAAGATGATAAACAAAGCGGATCCGAGCTGCTTTACCTATGGAGAGGCTGGCCACTTTTCTAAGGACTGTCCCGAGAGAGGGCGGACCGCAAGAAAAGGGGAGGCAAGTCAACACGGTGAACGCTAGCAATGCTTTGATGGGTACGGTAATCTCTTTACTGTTCTTTCGGTATTTCAATCTCCATGTTGGTGGATTGATACAGGTGCTAATGTTCATGTGTGTGCTGACATATCCATGTTCACTTCTTACCGAGGTCGCTCGGGATTCTTCCGTCTTGATGGGGAATGGGTCACATGCTTACGTTCGTGGTGTTGGCACGGTAGATGCGAAGTTCACTTCGGGGAAGATCGTGCGAGCGAGAACGTGCAGCATGTCCCTACTATGAACAAGAATCTCGTTAGCGGCTCCCTTCTATGGCAGAGATGGGTTTAAGGTTGTGTTAGAGTCGAATAAAGTAGTTGTTTCCAAGTTTGGACAATTTATTGGTAAAGGCTATGAGTGCGGAGGCTTGTTCCGCTTTTCGCTTTCTGATTTCAGCAATAAGTCTGTGAACCATATTTGTGGCAATATTGGTGATGATACCAGTGTTTGGCATTCTCGTTTATGTCACATTAATTTTGGTTTAATGTCTCGGCTATCCAGTTTAAGTTTAATTCCGAATTTCACCATTGCCAAAGGTTCTAAGTGCCATAGTTGTGTGCAATCAAAGCAACCTCGGAAGCCTCACAAGGCGGCCGAGGAGAAAGCCTGGCACCTCTAGAACTCATACATTCGATCTATGCGAGATGAATGGTGTGTTGACAAAAGGTCGAAAGAGATATTTCATGACATTGATTGATGATGCGACTAGATTTTGCTATGTTTATTTGTTGCGAACTAAAGATGAAGCTTTAGACTACTTTAAAATTTATAAGGCCGAAGTTGAAAATCAACTAGAGAGAAAGATCAAGCGTCTTAGGTCGGATCGTGGTGGTGAATATTTTCCTAAAATCTTTGATGAATTCTGTGAGGAACATGGCATTATTTATGAGAGGACGCCTCCCTATTCACCCCAATCAAACGGGGTTGCCGAGAGGAAAAACCGCACGCTGACTGACTTGGTGAATTCCATGTTAGCCACTGTCTGGTTTATCAAAGGCATGGTGGGGGAAGCTTTGTTGACTTCATGTCATGTCCTGAATAGAGTTCCTAACAAGAATAAAGATAAAACCCCTTACGAGGAGTGGGCTGGGAGAAAACCATCACTTTCGTATTTGCGCACATGGGGATGTTTGGCGAAAGTCAATATTCCAATTACTAAGAAGCGCAAACTTGGACCAAAGACAGTGGATTGCATCTTTCTAGGTTATGCTCCTCGGAGTGTAGGATATAGATTTTTAGTAGTTCAATCCGAGGTACCTGATATGCATGTTGATACTATTATGGAATCTCGTGATGCAACATTTTTTGAGAATATGTTTCCTATGAAAGATATGCATAGCATTGCTAGAATTTCTACTTGAGATAATTCACGAGTCCGAGTACATCTAATGAGTATTTTGAACAATCACATGAGAATGTTACTCGAGAAGGATGACAATGAAGCTCCTAAACGGAGCAAGAGACGAAGGATTGAAAAATCCTTTGGTGATGATTTCATTGTGTACCTTGTGGATGATACTCCCACGTCCATTGCGAGAGGCATATGCATCTCCGGATACGGATGATTGGAAAGAAAGCTGTCCATAATGAGATGGACTCGATTCTTTCTAATGGAACTTGGGAGTTGTCAGAACGACCCCATGGATGCAAGCCTGTAGGCTGCAAATGGGTGTTCAAGAAGAAGCTAAGACCTGATGGTACTATTGAAAAGTAGAAGGCGCGGCTTGTAGCGAAAGGCTACACACAGAGAGAAGGCGAAGATTACTTCGACACCTATTCACCTGTCGCTAGACTTACCACCATTCGAGTACTACTATCCATGGCTGCCTCATATGGTCTTATCGTTCATCAAATGGACGTAAAGACGAGCTTTCCTTAATGGAGAGTTGGAAGAGGAAATCTATATGGATCAGCCTGATGGGTTTGTAGTAAAAGGTGAAGAAAGAAAGGTGTGCAAGTTGCTGAAATCTTTATATGGCCTGAAACAAGCACCTAAGCAATGGCATGAGAAGTTTGATGAGAACTTTAACTTACGTAGGCTTTGTTGTCAATGAGAGTCGACAAGTGCGTTTACTATCGCCATGGTGGGGGCGAAGGTGTTATACTATGTTTGTATGTGGATGATATTCTGATCTTTGGTACAAACATGAAAGTAATACACGAGGTCAAGTCTTTCTTGTCAAAGAGTTTTGATATGAAAGATGCGGGAGAAGCTGATGTAATTCGAACATCAAGCTGATTAAGAACGAGAGTGGGATTACTCTAACGCGAGTCCCATTATGTTGAGAAGATCTTGAGCCGGTTCGGCTATATTGATAGCAAGCCTTCTTCAACACCTTATGATCCCAGTGTGACACTACGCAAGAACCGGAGGATTGCCATAGATCAATTGAGATATTCTCAGATCATTGGCTCACTCATGTACTTAGCGAGCGCGACTAGACCCGACATCTCTTTTGCTGTTAGCAAGTTGAGTAGGTTCATGTCAAACCCGGGTACTGATCATTGGCATGCACTTGATAGGGTCATGCGCTACCTATGTGGTACAATGAGTTATGGGATTCACTATTCGGGGCACCCGAGCTGTGCTTGAAGGATATAGTGATTCGAATTGGATCTCAGATGTAGCTGATCCGTACGCCACAAGTGGGTATGTATTTACCTTTGGAGGTGGCGCAGTGTCATGGAGATCTTGTAAGCAAACCATATTGACGAGGTCAACTATGGAAGCAGAACTTATTGCTTTAGACACAACCACTGTTGAATCAGAATGGTTGCGTGAGCTCTTGATGGACTTGCATGTGGTTGAAAAACCTGTTCCGGCAATCCTTTTGAATTGTGACAATCAAACTGTAATTGTCAAAGTGAACAATTCTAAGGATAACGCGAAGTCATCAAGACACGTCAAGAGACGTTTGAAGTCTGTCGGGAAATTGCGAAACTCCGGAGTAATAAGCTGTTACATATATTCAAACGAGACAAAAACCTGGCGAGATCCCTTTACAAAGGGACTATCACGTAATGTGATAGAAAGTGCATCGAGGGAGATGGGTTTGAGACCCGTTGATGTTACGCCATAGTGGTAACCCAACCTTTGTGATCGGAGATCCCGTGAATTAGGACACGGGAAGAACAAACTAGTGGTTTAATTGAGGAGAGTATTATGTAACCCTCTCTATGTGAAGATGCACAACTCTCAATTGTTGTAAGGCAGGTTGGCAACAAGCCTTAATGTGTTTATGTTGGCTATTTTAGCAAAGGTGCTTGTCCTACAGAGCATTCTTGAAATAACACACCTATATGAGTCCGATTGTTAAACGTCGCAATCTATGAGATTTGGGTGATCTCTAGTAAACTCAAGAAGAGACCATGAAGTATGACGCATATGCTTCACCCGCGGGGTAGGCTACTGGCAGCCATGTACTGGTCATGACTTTAAGTGAAACCCTGTTCACGCAAAACTTGCAATTCAAGGCTTAGTCCATTGTTCAAGTGTGAATGGATGTAGCTTAAGGTTCTAGGCGGAAGTTCAACTTAACAGTCTCCGCTGAAACACTTGGTATATAAACAAGCAACGAGTATTGGTAAATCTCTAAATGGGGATTTGAGATCTGGTGGGGGATTGTTGAAATATTGGGCCCACTTTTAGTGGCCCAAATTAGATTTCAGTTTTTCCTATAAATCTCAAAGCCCACATAGTGGTAGCCTTGTGAGTTTGAGCCCAAGTTGGTGGCAGCTCACTAGGGAGTGGCAAGAAGTGGGAAGTTTAGTCCCACATGGAAAGTTGGGAGGAAGTTAGACCACCTTATAAGGTGAGTTGTTCCACCACTAGTAAGTGAGTGAGAATAGGAATGCTACACGCGCACTCCTCCTCCTCCTCGCTCGCTCGACTCGACACGACACGTCACGACGCGCGCGCCGCGCTCGTGGTGAGTGGATTGAGCCTCGACCCGAGACTTTTTGCAGCTCAGGAAAACGAACAGAGTCTTAGACGGACGCGTCGCAGTTAGTCGGTTCGGGTCGCTCCCGGATCGTGGGCTATCTGTAACCGACTCGAAACGTTCGTGCGACGTGGGCGTGGCCCACGTTGCCTAGGGTTTCCCGAGCCTATATAATCTCTGTCCGGCTACCGCGAGATCACATCCAATACACGAGTTAGGGTTTCCACCTCTCTCTGCTTGCGCTGCCATCGTAGCCTACTCCATCCCGCGAGCCGACGTGCATCAGCGAACGGGAGAGCAGGTCTCCGGAACCACTCGTCCTTGCGGTCCTGTACGGGAGAGGGCGAATTAGGTTTTTGGGAAGCGCTGCGCGCGTCGCTCAAGCTCTTCATCACGGGTCGCCTTCCGGTCCAAGTCGGGCGGTGCTGCCTACCGTCGTCTTCAACGCCGTCTACTTCGACCCGTCGTCCCCGTCGTCAACAACGTTGTCATCAACAACGTTACTGCTGCGACATCATCTGCTACACCTCCACCACCACCTCCGCCAGATCGGTACGTGCGACATATCTCGATCTGTTTAGCGATGGATGCTTTACAGTTTGCGCTGCTGCTACTCATGTTGATTAATGCATCTAGTATGTTCGAGTTTCACATGTTAGTAGTTGCTGTCATCATGTTTTATATTCTGGAATTAATCATGGAAATTCTGCCTAATTATCCAACATAAGCTAGTGAGCAGTGACAGAATGTGTGACAAGTAATGTCGACAGCGATATGCCATTAGTTTTTTGAAGTTGCAAATTGTCATATAGCCTGATTTGTATCTTACAACCCTATTACAGGTTACAGCCTTGTTTTTTTTTTCTAGAATCAGAACACGAAACTATAATTCATGACAAAGAAAATAAAATCTGGATTCATAGCAAGAATCCATATTTTAAAAACTATTCCACGGAAGGCATGAACTAGCTTGGGAAGTTCAGAAGAAGAAAGTCTGAGTGACTCTAGGAAACGCCAAACTAAGAGGATGTCTAACAGGCCCTGTATTTTTTCGCCCCGTATAACACGAGTAAAGGGCCCTGTATCCGGTTTTCGCCGGCCAAAAACTCGGACGAGCTAGCAGAGCCCGTATTCTGTTTTACGGGGTGGGGATACGGGCTCTGCTAGCTCGTCCGAGTTTCCGGCCCCTCAAAACAGGGTTTTTTTGACAGTTTGGATATTAAAACCAACACAACATTCACATAAAATAAATGTTTTACATCACACAATAATCGTCATAATTATTACAATAAATGTTCTAATGGAAGAATTAAACAAATAACAAATGTTTCACACATACAAGAATAGGAAATGAATGTTTCACACATACAACAATGGGAAATGAATGTAAAAACTCATTGGCCATGCAACTGCCAATGGTGATCAATCAGATCTTGGGTGAGCTGGTGATGAGTCTCGGCATTTTCAATGCCTCGATGAGCTGCAAGAAAAGCTTCAATCCGATCAGGGTTCCTCTCGGGCTGCACTCGGGTGCCAACATTGTCATAGAAACATGGCAAGTTCAAACCTCTTTCATCTTCAATGATCATGTTGTGAAGAATGACACAACATGTCATGACATCAACAAGAGTTTCCTTGTCCCAAAACCTAGCAGGACCCCGGACAATTGCAAACCTTGCTTGCAAGACACCAAAAGCTCTCTCAATATCTTTGCGGCATGCCTCTTGATTTTTGGTGAAGCAAGCTTCCTTTCTTGTCAAAGCCCTGTCCTTTTTCTCTTTTATGGACTTGACAAGGGTTGCATAGTTAGGGTAAATACCATCTGTGAGATAGTACCCCATGGTGTACTCATTGTTCATAACTTTGTAGTTACAAGGTGGAGCATCACCCTTAACTAGTCTTGCAAACAAAGGGGATCTATTCAAGATGTTGATGTCGTTGAGTGTCCCCGGCAATCCAAAAAAAGCATGCCAAATCCATAAGTCTTGAGAGGCCACAGCTTCAAGAACAATGGTAGCATCACGGCTTTTGCCACAATACATTCCATGCCATGCTTTTGGACAATTTTTCCATGTCCAATGCATGCAATCCAAACTACCAAGCATCCCCGGCCACCCCCTCTTTTCATTGATCTCCATGAGCCTTTTTGTATCATCCTCATTTGGAGCTCGGAGATACTTCTCTCCATACAACTTGATCACCATCTTGGCAAACATACGCACGCAATCCGTGGTTGTTTGCACACCAATGCGAAGGTACTCGTCGGTATAATCTGCTGGTATACCGTATGCAATAACCCTCATGGCGGCAGAATTTTTTTGATATGGACTAAATCCCATGACTTGGGCAGCATTTCTTCTTTGCTTGAAATAATCGTAATTTGCCTCGCAATCTTTGACGATTCTCTCGAACAAAGACCTACGCATTCGGTACCGTCTACGGAAGAGGCGGGGAGGATAGGTCGGTACCTCGGCGAAATAATCTTGCATCAGCTGTTCGTGGCCGAGCGCGCGGTTCCGCGGAATACACATACGCCCCATCACGGATCCTTTCCGCTGATCCAGCAGCTTCATGCGGTCCTCCGTTTGCTTCAAGCCGAACAGGAGCAGCATCATCTCCGTCTCGTCGTCGTTGAGCAACTCGTCGATGTCGGAATCGTCGGAATCCGACGACGACCAATCGGTCGACGTCGCCTCCAAATCCGCCATGTGCACATCCTCCGAAGCCATCTACCACGGGGTACCATACATCAGCCCGAAATCCGACCAATTTACCGGCGAGAACGAAGAAGAACGCGGCGGAATACTCACCGGCGACAAACGGCGGAGAAGACCACGGCTGGAGGGCGGCGGCGCGCGCGGAGGGACGCGGAACTTCGGCGGGGGTGCGGCGGAGGTGCGGCGGCCGTCGACGCAGCTCGGCGCGGCTCGGCGGACGGCGGAGGGGCGCGGATCTGACGGATCCCGGCGAAGGCGCGCGGGGGAAAATGGATGGGGACAACTGAAATGTCCGCGCGCGCTTTCGGAATTGGGATAGTGGTTTCGCCCACTATCCCCGCTCCCACCCCGCACAAGTAGGGGGCGACGACCCGCCCCGTAGTCGAAAACAGCAAAAAACGATGCGGGGGCCGTTTTTACGGGGCGTGCTAGACGGCCGGGTAGACGCGAAACCCTCAAATCGACGGTTATTATACGGGTTTGCCCCTTTTACGGGGTCTGTTAGACCTGCTCTAACCTTGCATTCAGCAGCTCCATGCCTACTTTAATTAATTAGTAAGGGATCCTGGAAGGCCAACAAACCCAGGAGATGAGAAACCAGCGGATACGTACGCTATGACAGCCTCATAACAACAACAGTGGTCAGGGAGCGACAGTGTTCTTGCCTCTTGGCATAATGGCGAAAGCATGCACACCAACATAATCCGCGACAGTCGGCGACACCTCATCTGTACAATGTTTATAGTAGGGCCAGAATCTCGTGAGGATAACTCTAGCTCTATCAAAGACAACATGGACTAAAACACA
The DNA here is from genome assembly GCF_022539505.1 of Lolium rigidum. NCBI lineage: Eukaryota > Viridiplantae > Streptophyta > Magnoliopsida > Poales > Poaceae > Lolium > Lolium rigidum. Next base: position 17,351 of record NW_025900099.1, read on the forward strand.
GACAATTGGGACGATGCAATCGTCGAGCATCGCGGTTGTATACTTGTGTACCACCACTATCCCTGAGACCCCGAGTCCTGAGATCACCAGAGCAGGCCATGTATATCGTTGGAGATCAGCATCGGAGCAGCACCATAACGGAGCTATCGGCTAGTGCATGATTGCACGAGACATGAAGCGGTGAGGAGATCGGATCGCCGTGACGGGTACGCCTAGACGACCCAACAGAGGAGAAAGAGCAGGGGGCAGGGGTAGGGAAGGCTTACTCGTCCTCGTCGCCGGCGCTCATAGACGACTCGCTTTCCTTGCCGCTTCCATCTCCACGGCGCCGACCCTCCGCGTTGGGATCTGCGCAACCAATCAAGCACGGATGGGACCTCTTAGAGATACCTACAGGGCCATGGCAACAGAGATGTCGGCGCCGTTCACCTCACCGAGGTAGTGCGTCTCCCGCGGCGCCGCCCTCGACCGACGCGCAGCGGGCTCGCCGTCTGAAGACCCATGCGAGGCCCCGCCCCCGCCGCGGCTGGTGGCGGCGCGGCGGACTGCGACGTGGCCGTGCGAATCGTCGTCGGAGGCGGGCGGCGGGAGCGGGCGCTTCTGGGCGGTCATTCCGTCCTCCGGCCGGGTCCTCGCGCGCGCGGCGGCTTCCCCTCGGCGTTGGGGGTAGCGGCTGGTGGTTTCGTGGAGAGGGAGGAGAGGGTGGAACTGCGGCAGGGAGAGGAAGGGGAGGGCCAGGAATGCATTTGTGTTGCGTTTTAGTAGTTCGCGTGTGGGCCAGCGAAGAAGGGGCCAAGGAAGAAGAGGGCGGGCCACGGGAGGTGGTAGCCGGCGGCACACCTGCTGTCTTTGCGGCGATGCGAACCGTTTCTGGATTCAGGTAGCCATAGTTCTGAACTCGTGATTGATCAAGTGAGCAACCAGTTTGTTACCTTTGATGTAGGGTTGACAACTTCAGATGGTGTAGGTGTGTTCCATTTTTTTTTTTAAGATCAAGACCATTTTTTGCAAAGATGTCAATTGTCAAGACATTTAACTTGTATAGTATTTGTTCAAGCTATACAAGATTATAGTAGGCTCCATTCAAAAAAAGAAAAAAAATAGTAGGCTAGACTTGAGGATGAGGGTGTGGACAAATAAGATGCTGAATTAGATGAATGTACTATTTTCAATAAGGGAAGTGTTAATGGTAGAGGCTGGAGGAGAGGTTTTCCCATGGGAAGAGATAGATGTAGAAACATTTATACTAGTAGTAAATTGTTTAGTTGATTATGTACATGGCTGGATTATTTTGGAATATAAAAGTCTTGGGGAATGCAATTAATGATTACTACCTCCATCCCAAGGCTTAAGGCCTATATTTTTCTCAGAAAGTCAAACGAAGTAAAGTTTGACCAAATTTTTAGAAGAATTTATGAACAAATATGATATTTTGTAGGTACCATATAAAAATATATTTCATTATCTATCTAATGGTATTGATTTTGTACTTTTCATGTTAATGATTTTTTATAAAACTTAGTCAAACTTAACATAGTTTGACTTTCTGAAAAAAATATAAGCCTTAAGCCTTGGGAGTTGGGATGGAGCCTGGAGGTAGTACAATTTATAAGCTGCATTTTGTTGGTTTGCAAGAAACTACGTTTTAAGCATGCATGATTTGAATCGGCTGAGTGACAGACATAGCTTTTCATGGATTTGTGTACCTTTAGTCAGACAAGGTGGTGATATGTTGTTAATTGTGAACATTTTATTTTTTTAAGGTGTTAGATTTTGAAGTTGTTGTTTTCATATTAGGATGGTTGTGAAAAATAAAGAAACTGGGGGAATGTTGAAATCTTGTAAATATTTATGGTGCACCACATGATAACGCTAAAGAACTATTTTTAATTGAGTTAGTTCATATTTTCAAGAATATGAATAAGTTTCCTTCAATTGTAAGTGGTGATTGAAATTTGATGAGGAAAACTAGTGAAACGTGATGAGGGTGTGCCTTCAAAGAAATGGTCCAAATTGTACAAGCAAAGGGATCAGCTCTCATTGCATGGAAAAAATTGAAAGACCAAAGAATCAAGGTGGCCTAGGGTTTTGAATCTTGAAACCCAAAACAGAGCTTTACTGCTGAAAAATCTGGATAAATTATTTAACAATCATGACATTCCTTGGGTTAGACTTGTCAAAGCATCTTATTAAAACTATGGAAATTTGGCTGGTACTTCTGTTGAGGGATCCTTCTGGTGGAGAGCACACTTTAAATTAATTGATATCTACAAAGAAATGGCCAAATGAACACTTGAAATTAACTGATAATTGGGATGACATCTGTCTTCAACATAAGTTTCCTCACCTGATTACTTACAAAAGGAATCATCTCATGACTGTAGAAGAAGTGTTGCACACTGAATTTCTGGAGGATTTTTTTCACTTACCTCTCTCTAAGCAAGCCTTTTCTGAATTTGAGCCGATGGAAATTATTTTCCATAATGCAAGAGAAAAGATACAGGAAGAAAATATTGACATGTGGAGCTACATCTGGAGGAATAATACTTTTACTGCCAAAAAGACATATAACACCATGATTGGTTATCTACTTCTACACCCACATTTCAATTGGCCGTGGAATACATCATGTTAGCCGAAAACAAGTTTTTCTTGTGGTTTCTTCTGCATGATAGACTAAATACCAGGAATCTCTTGAGGAGGAAATTTTTTTAGTTGCAATCTTTTGCTTATGTTTTTAATCAATGTTCTCAAGATGAAGAAACTCTTGTGCACCTCTTCTGGACATGTCCATTTGCAAAGCAATGCTGGAACTTTATATAACCGCAAAGAAGAAGAGATGGATCAATCTTTCAAGCTATATCTCATATGCAGGATAAACTAAAACTACCATTTGCAATGGAGATCATTATGTTGGTTCCTTGGGGCATATGGATAATCATAAACAACAAAATTTTCAGCAATCAAGCACCAAGCTTTGCAAATTGGAAAGTTGTTTTTTCTTAAGGAGGTCAAATTACTCTCTTACAGGATGAAAAGAAACATGCAAATTCTTTCAAGGAATGGTTGCAAACACAAGCTTAGTTTTTTCCTAGTGTAGTTTCCCCTTTCTTTCTTTTGTTTTAGAAGAGATCCTCTCTCTTCCTTGTAAATACTTTGCTTTATAATAATATAAATATTGCAGCGTGTTTTCCACTGTTTCACCTTCAAGAAAAAAAAGAAACGGTCCTAGCTTTAATGCAATTATCAAATATTGGGAGATAAAATAGATAGAGGTGGTGGTAGAAGATTTACTTGGTCAAATAATTGGTTAAATATCACTATGAAAAATGTTGGATAGGATTTTAATATCGTTTTTTTAGAAAAGTTTTATCCAAAGATGGTTATGCAAGTTTTAACTAGGGAAATTTCTGACCATTCTCCTCTTTCGTTAGATTTTGGTTTGCAACAAACAGATACATTTTAAATTTGAACTGCTTTGGTTTCTTAGGAAGGATTTAGGGGAAATAGTTACAAAAGTATCGAATCTTTTTTCCTAAAAGGATATAGTCTCATGTGTGGTAGCATAGGGCTAGGAAGTAGGAACTAAGGAAAACCTTAAAGGGTTGGAATTTAACTACATTTGGTTTATAAGAAGCAGAAAAATAATTTAGGTGATCCGATAGATGTAATAGATAGAGAAAGTGAGATTGTAGGTTTAACATAAGAGAAAAAGTTATTAAGGAAGAACTGCAATAAAGAATTTACACAAAATTATAAAGAGGAAGAGGTTATGTGGTTTCAGAGGGGTAAGAAGAGATAGTTGCTTGAAGGAGATGCTTTAACTTCTTATTTTATGTCTAGGGCTAGTGGTGAAAAAATAAAAATAAAATTGTTTCTTGGCAACAAGAAGATGGTATGATTGAGGTATGCCAAATTTTAATTTGTACAACTCACTATTATGGATGTTTGTTTGGTTCTGGAGGAAGTGTTGGTAATGTAGCTTTACACATTGCTATGCCCTGTGTTTTGGATGAGAATGATAAATTTACCTTGGAAGAATAAAACTAGTTGTGTTTGAAATGAACAAAAACATGGCACTTGCTTCTTATGAGTTGCCAACTGAGTTTTATCAGCAATTTTGGTCGTGAGTGAGTGCAGATTTTTTTTCACTATGTTTCAAAACTGGTATAATGGCAAGTTGAATATTGCTTGTTTTAACTATGGAATTTTCACTTTACTTCTTAAGTGTGTAAGAGCTGATAGGATTCAACAATATAGTCATATTTGCCTTTTGAATGTATTTTCTAAAATATTCACTAAGTTAATTTATAATAGGCCTGTTGGATTGCCTGATTAATTGGTACCTTAACAGTCTTGGTTTTGTTAAAATCAGAACTCATGGCGGACGGAGCGGAAGATGGAAATGATCGAGTGTCTATTCAGGAGAAAGAAAAAGATTTATGGATTCATAGCAAGAATACGTACTCTAGAGTCTAGACGCTACTCCTAACAAAAGCCGTGAACTAGGGAAGTTCAAAAAGAGAACAACCCATGAATCCCGTAAACAGCAAATTAATCGGTGACTCAAGGAAACGACAAACCGGTTTTGCATTGAGGAGCTCGGCGCCTGTTCTAAGGGATCCTAAAAACCGACTACACGCAGGAGATCCTGAAATCAGCGGCTACACCATGGCAGCACCGGCGATGGTGTTCTTGGCATTCTCCGCCGCCGTTATGGCAGCATGCACACCATCATAAGGCTCGGCGCTTCATACGTTTAATGCTTACCCTAGGATCAAAATCGCGATCACCGCGGTTGTATACTTGTATAGCACCACTCACCCTGAGATACTGCTGAGCTCACCAGCTCGGCCATGTATCTCGCCGGATGCCAGCGTCAAGGCAGCAGCATAACGGGATAGCGGCTACCTCGCACGAGACATGCATGAAGCAGAGAGGAGATCGGATCGCCTTGGCGGGCACGCCTAGACGACCCAGCAGAGGAGAAGAGAGCAGGGGCAGGGGCAGCGAAGGCTTACTCGTTCTCCTCGCCGGCGCTCGTAGACGACTCGCTGTGGTTGCCGCTTCCGTCTCCTCCTCCACGCCCGCCCTCCGTGTCGGGATCTGCGGAACCAATCAAGCACGGACGGATCCTCTTAGAGATACACATCGAAAGCGATGCCCGCGCGCGTGCATCGGGAGACAGAGAGATGTCGGCGCCGTTCATCTCACCACCGTAGCGCGGCTCCCGGGGCGGCGCCCTCCACCGACGCGCCGAGGGTTTGCCGTCTGACGGCCCATGCGAGGTTCCGCCCCCGCCGCGGCGGACGGTAACGTGGCCGCGCGAGTCTTGGTCGTCGGAGGCGGGCGGTGGGAGCGGGCGCTTCTGGACGGCCATTCCGTCCTCCGGCTTAAGGTTCCCGGCCGGGTCCTCGCGCGCGCGGCGGCTTTCCCTGGGCGTTGGGGGAGCGGGCGGTGGTCTCGTGGAGAGAGACGAGAGCGGCAAGAGGTGGGTGGAACTGCGGCTGGGAGAGGAGGGTCTGCAAGACTCTGCATTCCTGTTTCGTGTAGTAGTGCGCATGTGGCCTGACCGGATTTGGCGATCGAGCGACAGCCAGCGAAGAATAAGGATGGCAATGGGCAGGGTATGGGCAGGGTAGAGTAATAACATACCCATACCCGTATAGTCAATGGGTACAAACTTCTATCCATACCCGTACTCATGGGTATAAAATTTTACCCATACCCATACCCGGCGGGTACCCGTACCCATTGGGTACCCGGTGGGTAGGTTAAATTGTACGCAAATCAATCACAATTTTACATTTATCGTAAAAAAATTGATTAAAAAATTTAATTATCTCAACTCAATAATAGGTAGTTGAGTACATAACAATTAACATAATATAAAATTCACATTCTCATATTCTAACCCATAAGTCAACAAAAGTAGACGTGTCACATAAGAATTTGACAATAAACGGGCAGGGTATGGATATACCCGCGGGTACGAGGCTATACCCGTGCCCTGCCCATGACTTAACGGGCAGGGTATGGGTACTACCCATGGGCATAAAAGTGTACCCATACCTCCCATGCGGGTACGGTACCCGCGGGTACCCGTACCCGTGGGTAAAATTTCCATCCTTAGTGAAGAAGGGACGTTGGCGGCGCTCTGGACGTTGTAGCCGACGGCACGGCACACGCCCGAATTCGCGCAACCACAGTCCTGAAATCGTGATTGATCAAGACAGCGGGCAGTTTGGTACTTTGATATACTGTTGATAATTTGAGATGAAGTAGGTGCAGTTCAGCTTTTTACCGGCAAGACGGCCTGATAACGAATTTTTCCACAGTTACCCTAGCTAGAGGATGATTTTGTGTCGGTCTAATCTATCATGAGGTGCGTCGCCAGAACATTTTCTTGGAATTTAGTTTCAGAGTTTTGAAGGTGATTTATATTTTTCAATCATGCTCGATTGATTTTCCATTATGATACAACCGCCCTCGCAGAGAAGAGACGATCAGACGCGATCTAGGGTTTCCGCCCCCCTTGCAGGCAACGCCGCCGGTCCATCCTTGGAGGGTTTCTTTCCTTTTCTATGGGATGGCCAACGGGAGGATTTTCATTCTTCTTTTAGGAAAGTTCTAGTGTGTTTTTTTCGGGATGGTGAGGTGACGGTGATATCTTGAAGTTAGATTATCCTCACCTCTCTATCTTCGCTCCGTTTGTGCGTCCTACCCTGATGGAGGGTGCGTGGAGTTGTGTGTCCGACGGATTTCCTGGGACTCTCGGTTTTCGTGGTTGTTGGTGTGGTTGCAAGTCTATCTCTTCCAAGTCAGGGTTCTTATCATTGGAGACAATTGTTGCTGTCTTGCGTTTGTCTTTTAGGGTCGTAACACGACAATTTCATGTACGTCTACTACGACAAATTTTGCTAGGATCGAATAAAAGAGGAGCGAGGTTAGCGACGCACCTTCGGCTCGCTCGGGTACTTGTAATCGCCTTAGGTGATTCAAAGGTCTATTTAAATTTTCTATTACTTTTTAGATTCATTGTAGTACTTTTGATAACTATAAATCGATTGATGGAATTTTCGAAAAAAGGATTTTGAAGGTGATTTGAGACCATTTTCTAGTGGGTTTGGGGTACCGTTGCAATGTCTAAGCTAGAGTTTCTGGTAGCTAGATATTGGCCAGGTAATCTCTAGCTTGATAGTATTGGGCTAACAGGGGTTAGGTTTATGAAGGTAATGTCGACAAAAGTCTTGATAGATTGATGATATACATATCGATACCATATTTCCTTATTTTGTATGGAAGAATAAGAAGGATACACTCAAGTAACTCTATCATATAAATAAAGATATAATATCCATGAAATATGGAGTTATCTATAATAACCAAAGTACAAATCACAATTATACTACGAAGTACAAGTATAATGCAGATGTACTAAAACGAAAGTACAACGTACAATAATCGAAAATTACGAAGTACGAGTGTACTAAATACTGAAATACAAAGTATACCAAAACTCCAATGTACAAAAACAATAAACCCAAAGTACAAGTATACTAGTTTTGGAAGCGCGAAAAAAAACTCGTCAAAACCTATCAATATGGGATCAAGATTTAAAGATCTCGACGCGAGGATAGAACCGTTTGAGAGATATTTCATTTTGATTTTTTTTCTTTTAAAAAATGAGAGCTTATGGGGCCCAACTAATTTAGTGAAAAGTCCTTCCTCGATTTTTGCATTACCACAAATACCAGACAAAGTCGGAGAACCCGAGCCAAACACTAGTAGAAAAAGGGCCTATAGTCCTTATTATTTTTGGCTCGGGTTGTCTCGCCACGTGGACAGCTGGCGAGCATCGAGAAAAATGACCATTAGGCCCGGTTTGTAACACTAACCAGGACTAAAGGCTATTTCGTTAAAAAAAATTATCCATTTTTGTTAACCTCATTATTTTTTGCTCCCTTTTTTTCCAGAATTTCTAGTATTTCACTTAGTCTCGGTTAGTCTCTAACTACACTTAATCTCTAGCCAAATTACTTACCGTTGTCAAACTTCTAACTTGCTCGGTCACCCATCCTCCCACTACTCTAGCAATAGCACGTTTAACTTCCAAGTTCCTTTACATCCCAATTCCAAGTGCTTCGCGCTCTTGTTGTTGATAGTAGTATCATATCAATCATATTAACATGTTGGTCGATGTCACACTTCTTTATTGTTTGAATTCCAAACAATTCTTTTAATAAACAAAACTAATGATATACTAATCTTGGATTATAATTTCTTGTATTATAATTTTAAATTATTTTAAATATTAACTGTTTAATTTGTATTATAATTGTTTTTTAATTTTTAATTTTATTTTTTTACCAAAAGTGAAAATTTCAGAATCTAAAAATTGGCTAAGCACGATGCAATTTTTAATTTAAAAAATATAAAATCCCGACTTTCTGGCAAAAACTAAAATCTTCCTGTTTTCATACTTTCATTTGGAATTTTGAGAACTAAAAATTGGCTAACCGGGTAAAGCCTGGCTGAATTCGGATGTAACTTTTTCCCACGAGTATTTTGATATATTATACGCTTTTCTCTGACTTCGTATGCAAAAGTTAATATCGTTTTACTTTTTTTCTAAACTTTTTATGCAAAAAAAGTCAATATTCAAAATTTTCAATTTTCCATAATAGTAGGTTGCGTAACATACATGAATCTCAAAAGATTTTATTTTTTGAATTTTATGTCATTTTCTTTTATATTTTACAGAGCTAAAAAAAGGCGATCCACGCGCGGGGTGGGGTGGACGTGCGTGGGGAGCCAAAAAACCCAAAATACCTTTAGTCCCGGTTGGTACTTTTGCCCCGGCGGCCACCTCTTTATTCTCGGTTGGTATTACGAACCGGGACCAAAGAGTTTCCACGATGAACTGGGACCAATATCCCCCATTAATCCTGATTTATTTTTAAACCGGGACTAAACCTCCTAGAGGTGCTAGATAAAAGCCATGTTTTCTACTAGTGAAAGGAGCTGACCTGTGCCCACCATGGCATGAACAAAAAGGCCATGCACACCATCGATTGTCTCGTGCCCCTCGTTGTCCAATGGTGGTCTTGTTCATTGTGCAAACACCGTAGTAAGGGATCCGTGGCTTGTATCTTTTGACTATCCACTTTAGATTTCTCCTTTTTGATCTAATCATGTCGGCACCATTGCCAAACCTATAGCTAAGGCCGTACTTGTCCTTAGATCGGGCATATGAACCTGAAACGAATATATATTATTTGACATACACACATGCACACGTTATTATATCCTTGATTTCTTTTTTCGATAAAGGGAATATATTAATATCAAAAAGATATCAATTACACCCAGCCTCTGCAACAACGCACCACCCTAATGGTATTACGGATGCACACAACCAAAAAAAGGAAAAAAAAACTAAGAAACAAAAGTCCCGCTACAGTATCTCGGGCCTAACAACAGCAATACATCCACCGCCAAGACAACACCTGAAATACGACTCTCCAAAAACGACGCCTCCAAGAAGGGAACAGTGCTCTAACACCGTCGCCGCACGATCAACGATCTTAGGTTTTCACCCTGAAGATAGTCCCCGCTCTCAAAACAATGCCTCCAACAAGGTCATTGCCAGGCACAACCACTTAAGACCAGACCTTGGGTTTTCACCCTGAAAGGTAGGAATCTGAATTTCACCTGTGTTGTCGCCCCCCACTTTCATACCGCTGCTGTGAAGCCCGGAACACCAAGCAAGTCCCTCAGCAGCACGGAGACTTGAACCTCCCTTAGCTAGTCCTCCCCTCCGGCCTTCATGAACTTCTCTTCTTCCGACTTTCATCATGGATCCATAGTCACTTGATGTCAACACAGAAAAAGAGCTTCGCGCCGCTCCCTCCAGAACCAATCAGTCGGAATAAAAGCATGGGTGTGCACGACCGAATACCACCGATCCAGCAAACTCCAGGCAAAAAGCACTGTTACATTCACCGGCGGAGCCTTCCGGAACTCAACACTCCGGCTAGATCACGAGTCCAGGCCTCCGGTAGGTCTTCCTCTTCACGCAAGAGAGACCCTAGGACCACCGTCTTTATTCAGGTCGGACCCCCACGTCGGCGACTATCCCGAGCTGGCCACTCCAACCCTCCACCGGCGACTCTGTCGCCGGCTTCCATGCATCTCCATCTCACCGCCGGAACACGGTGATAGATCGATAGATCCACCACCACCAACCGTAAGCCGACCCTCTCCGGCGAAGAAGAGGGCCACCTCCACCGTCGTACCCAAGGTTGCTGCCCCGGGCGACCCCGTGTCGCGGGTGAAGCCCGAGATCGCCTCCACTCACCGGCGAGAGGCGGGGGGAATTTGGCGCAGGCCATGGGCCTGGGCGCCGCCCACCACCAGCCCCTGCCGAAGTGTTGCGGAGAGCCGACGGGAGGAGGGAGCGCAGGCAGGCCGCCGCCGCCCATCCCAACCGCGCCGGCCGATCCACCAGGGGAGAGCCGGCGGGAAAAGGGGGCGCAGCGCAGGCCGCCGCCCATCCCATTCGCGCGTCCGCCATGCTCGAGGAGGGGAGATCCGGCCGCCGTCCACCATGCGTCGACGAGGAAGGGCCCCCGCCGCCGCCACACGCCGTGGGTCTTTGCCCCGGCGGGGCTACCGGCGGCGGCGGCGATTAGGGCTGGGAGGCTGGGGTGCGGGAGAGCTGCTAATAGGGCTGCTATTATATCCTTGATGAAGTCTCGCTAGTTTACGGCAAGGATCCCGACAAGAGTTGGTCAAGGCGAGTGATTGCAACACTAGATATTTCAAAATAGAGCCACTCATAGGAAGAGAAAGAATACAAAGTGGGGTTTTATGCTGTCAAGATGTGAGTCGGCTCAATATCGACAAGGGTATTAGAGGAATGGCACATGCCTTCTACCAATCCCTCCTCATTTCTGATGGGTCGACTAATATGAACAATATTCTTCGGTTGAACAACGAATTTGTTACAGATGAAATGAACAGAGCCGCTATGGCATCAATTTCACACAAGGAGATCGAAGAATCCCCTTTTCAGATGGGCCAAACAAAAGCGTCAGGGACGGATGGGCTACTAGACTTATTCTACCAGTTCCACTGGGCCTTTGTAGAAGGGGAAGTCTGTCGGGCAATGAGAATTTTTGTCGAGAAAAGACCGTCCTTCGAATTTTATTAACGTAGTCTTGGTGCTTTATTCCAAAGGTGAATGATGCGTGCAGTCGACACGTCCGTTGGGAACCCCAAGAGGAAGGTGTGATGCGTACAGTAGCAAGTTTTCCCTCAGAAAGAAACCAAGGTTTATCGAACCAGTAGGAGCCAAGAAGCACGTTGAAGGTTGATGGCGGAGGAGTGTAGTGCGGCGAAACACCAGGGATTCCGGCGCCAACGTGGAACCTGCACAACACAATCACAGAACTTTGCCCCAACGTAACAGTGAGGTTGTCAATCTCACCGACTTGCTGTAAACAAAGGATTAGATGTATAGTGTGGATGATGATGGTTGTTTGCGAAGAACAGTAAAGAGCAATTGCAGTAGATTGTATTTCAGATGTAAAGAATAGGACCGGGGTCCACAGTTCACTAGTGGTGTCTTTCCCATAAGATAGCAGATGTTGGGTGAACAAATTACAGTTGGGCAATTGACAAATAAAGAAGGCATAACAATGCACATACATATATCATGATGAGTACTATGAGATTTAATCGGGGCATTACGACAAAGTACATAGACCGCTATCCGGCATGCATCTATGCCTAAAAAGTCCACCTTCAGGTTATCATCCGAACCCCTCCGGTATTAAGTTGTAAACAACGGACAATTGCATTAAGTATGGTGCGTAATGTAATCAACACAAATATCCTTAGACAAAGCATCGATGTTTTATCCCTAGTGGCAACGACACATCCACAACCTTAGAACTTTACATCCATTGTCCCAGATTTAATGGAGGCATGAACCCACTATCGAGCATAAATACCCCCTCTTGGAGTCACAAGTATCAACTTGGCCATAGCCTCTACTAGCAACGGAGAGCATGCAAGAACATAAATAACATATATGATAGATTGATAATCAACTTGACATAGTATTCAATATTCATCGGATCCCAACAAACACAACATGAAGGATTACAAATAGATGATCTTGATCATGATAGGCAGCTCACAAGATCTAACATGATAGCACAATGAGCAGAAGACGACCATCTAGCTACTGCTATGGACCCATAGTCCAGGGGTGGACTACTCACACATCGATCCGGAGGCGATCATGGCGATGAAGAGACCTCCGGGAGATGATTCCCCTCTCCGGCAGGGTGCCGGAGGCGATCTCCTGAATCCCCCGAGATGGGATTGGCGGCGGCGGCGTCTGCGGAAGGTTTTCCGTATCGTGGCTCTCGGTACTGGGGGTTTCGCGACGGAGGCTTTAAGTAGGCGGAAGGGCAGGTCAAGAGGCGCCACGGGGGCCCCACACAATAGGGCCACGCGGGCCCCTTGCTTGGTGTTCCGTAGGTATTGTCATAAAACTAGCATGGAACATAAGAAATTATAGATACGTTTGGGACGTATCAAGCATCCCCAAGCTTAGTTCCTACTCGCCCTCGAGTAGGTAAACGATAACAAAGATAATTTACGAAGTGACATGCTATCATAATCTTGATCATACTATTGTAAAGCATATGAGATGAATGCAGCGATTCGAAGCAATGATGAAGATAATGAGTAAACAAATGAATCATATAGCAAAGACTTTTCATGAATAATACTTTCAAGACAAGCATCAATAAGACTTGCATAAGAGTTACTCATAAAGCAATAAATTCAAAGTAAATGCATTGAAGCAACACAAAGGAAGATAAAAGTTTCAGCGGTTGCTTTCAACTTCAACATGTTTATCTCATGGATAATTGTCAACACAAAGCAATATAACAAGTGCAATAAGTAAACATGTAAGAATCAATGCACACAGTTGATACAAGTGTTTGCTTCTGTAAGGGTATTTCACCCTTATCCATTATTTTGGTAACGATGACACCGTGCTAAAGTATTTGGCCTAATATGTTTATAAGGATAATCTCAGGTATTAGGCAATGAGGCGTAAATGGTGTATCAAAGGAACAAGAAGGCTAAAGGAGACCCCCCATTTCAACAACAAACAAAAAGGGGTTACGGGAGAAATCCGGTCACCTGCCCGGTCCAACGGGCCGACAACCGGCCAGTCCGGCGTGCTTGGCCGGTCGACCGGTTGGAAACCGGGCTCCAAAGGAGGAACCAGCGAGGTCCGGTCGTGGCCCGGTCGGCCAGGGCTCCCGACCGGCGGGTCCGGCGCACGGTCCGGTCGACCGCTCGGAAGCCGGGCAGCAACCGGGCACCAACCGGAGAAGCGTCGGGGACGACGCAAAGGTGCTCCGGTCACCAGTCCGGTCTGACCGGCCTCACGACCGGGCTGTCCGGTCTGTGGTCCGGTCTGACCGGGTTTGTCGGGAAGAATGCTGAGGTGGCAAGTGGCAACGGCCAGATTTTGAAGAACACTATAAATACCCCTTCTTCTACCTTGGAAAGGTTAGGCAACATACTATAAGCTGTTCTTGAGCTCTCTCTCTCTTACTCCATTACTAGAAACACCAAAAGCCTCAGATCTCCCTCCTCCTCCACCCAAACTCAAATCCCTCACGGGAATCATTAGAGGAGGACCCGATCTACCGTTTTACCAAGCCAAATCTCATTCCCCCTTGTATTCATTGAGAAGCTTGCTTCCTAGGGTTCCTTGGAAACCCTAGGTGGGCAAGAGGAGTCCGGAAGCATCCAGGCTGTGGATTTGCTCCGGGAAAGATTGTGAAGGTTTGGAGGCTACCTCAAAGTCTACCACAAGTGAGTGAGCTATTCCTTCGTGGGATAGGCTCCGGAGAATAGGGTGAGCCTTCGTGGCGCGGGGATCCTTCGTGGGACCTCCACTCCTCCAAACGTGACGTACCTTGTTGCAAAGCAAGGGAACACGGGAATACATCCTCGTCTCCGCGTGCTATCGGTTATCTCTAACCGAACTCCTTACTTGTGATTTAGCTGCACTGTGAGAGCCTTCGTGCTTGAGTTAGTTGTATCCTCATATAGGTTGCTTCACCTAGTTTGCATTAGGCTCATCTTTATATTCCGCAAAGCCTAACATTGCAAAGAAAGAATTAAAATTTGTAGAAACCTATTCACCCCCCTCTAGGTTTACCATCTCTATACTTTCAATTGGTATCAGAGCCTGGACTCTTATTAAGGGCTTCACCGCCTTAAGAGTGAGATGGATAAACTCTTCGAGGGTCTAGATGACGACTCTAACCTTTCGGTCAAAGAGATGAAATCTAGACTCTTGGCATATGATGCCGAGAAGAAGAAAAAGGAGGATGAGCTACAAAACCAAATGACAGAAATGACTGCCATGCTTAAGAACCTAACTGCGGGTGGAACTCTTAGTGGGGCTTCGGCTTCTAAAGAATCCTACCATGAAGTTAACCATAACTATCCCAGAAACACTTCACCCATGCCTCATATAAACCATAGTGGGACCGTTCCCCATTACGATGGAACTCACTTTCCTCATTGGAAATCTGCTATGGAATCTCATATTCGCAGCTGCAGTGTGGAGCTATGGGAGCTCATTGTTCATGGACATCGGGAGCCACAAGATCCTACTCGGTTGACCTCCACCGAGTTCTACAACCGTCAACTCAATGCATCCGCACGTGACAAGATTAGAAGTGGCATCAACCACAAGCTTCTTGATCAAGTCGATGACATTGTCTCCGCTAAAGAGTTGTGGGATCGGATCGTAGTACTCCAAGAGGGAACCGATTTGATCCAATCAGCTCTCTATGAGACCGCAAAGCAAGAGGCCTACCAGTTCATGATTAAAGATGGAGAATCCGTATTCGATGCCTATGCTAGGCTTGGTGCTCTGAAAGTAAGGGTCAAGGGACTTGGTGCTGAGAAGTACAATGACGGATTCGAGATGAACGAAGCCTTCATAAAATCCAAAGTCATTGCTATGATTGCCGTCAAACAAGAAGACACCAACCTTGGACTCAACTTGCAAATCATGACCAAGAGTGCCGATCTCAACTCCGATGATCTAGTCTCCTATGTGGCCGCCAATGAAAGCATGGCCAAAGCCGGAAAGAGGCTCAAGGCAATGAACCGTGTTGATGAAGCCTCACACAACCATGAAGCGTCACACAACCTTGCTCTCAAAGCTAGAGCCGACCATGAAAGCAAAGAAGACTATGAAATTGAAGAAGAAGAAGAGATGACTTCAACTAGTGACATGGCTACCGACTTTGCTTTCTTTGCCAAGAAATACAAGGCAAAGTTTCCAATGCTCCTCAATGACAAGAAGAAGAAGAGAACTTGCTACAATTGTGATGAAGATAGCCACTTTGCAAATGAGTGCCCTTATGAGAAAAGGGTAGACAAGCCAAGATTCATCAAAGGGGCCAAGCCAAGATTGAAGCCAAACCCAATCAACGATCGATTCAAGAAGAACAAGGGAAGAGCTTTTGTTGGAGCCGAGTACTTGTCCGATGATGAAGATGAAGATGAGGAGAAGGAGGCCGGGGTGGCCGGTTTGGCTTTCTCCAAGCCCGGGTCACTCTTCACATATGACTACTCCAAGGACTACTCCACGGAGAATGATGTTGGTTCCTCCTTCATGGCAAGAATCACTCAAGATGATGACTCCGATGACTCTTCCCCCTCTACACTCGTTGGCTCTTGTCTTATGGCAAGGGAAACCAAGGTAATGGAATCTCCACCTTCCCTATCTAGTGTTCTTGATGATGAAAATGAAAATCAAGATGAACTAATTGTGCTTAAGGAACTTTACAATGTTAGATGCACCCTTCGTGGTGATGCTCTTGTCAAGTTTGATTTCTTGATGGACTCTCTCAAAGAAAAGGATGAGTCCATTGAGGAATTAGAATATCAATTGGATGAAAAGGAACGGAGATTCAATCTCCTAAGACAAGAGCTAAAAACCGAAAGGTGCATATCTCAAGGCCTTAAGCAACAAATTGAAACCTATGAACTTGATAAAGTTAAGGACCTAGAAACTATTGATAGGGCTCAATCTTTGACTCAAGTGCTCCATACCTCTAAAGAGGAACTTGAAGTTGCTCATGCTTCTCTCACTAGGGATCTTGACCACCTTGAAAGAGCTAACAAGCTTGTAAAGGATGAGCTCAAGAAACTTGGAGAGAACCATGACCTACTCCAAGAAACCTACATGAAAGCACTTGAATCAATGAAGGATCCCATTGTTGTTGAAAAGCATGCTAGTCCCCCTACACCTTTTACTAGTGAGCATGCTAAGCTTGTTGAGGAATGATACGTCTCCAACGTATCGATAATTTCTTGTGTTCCATGCCACATTATTGATGTTATCTACATGTTTTATGCACACTTTATATCATATTCGTGCATTTTCTGGAACTAACCTATTAACAAGATGCCGAAGTGCCAGTTGCTGTTTTCTGCTGTTTTTGGTTTCAGAAATCCTAGTAAAGAAATATTCTCGGAATTGGACGAAAGAAAAGCCCAGAGGCCTATTTTCTCACGAAGCTTCCAGAAGTCCGAAGGAGAGACGAAGAGGGGCCACGGGGTGGCCAAACCCTAGGCGGCGCGGCCCCCCTTGGCCGCGCCGGCCTATGGTGTGGGCCCCCTGTGCCGCCTCTTGACTTGCCCTTCCGCCTACAAATAGCCTCCGTGACGAAACCCCCGATGCGAGAGCCACGATACGGAAAACATTACCGAGACGCCGTCGCCGCCGATCCCATCTCGGGGGATCTCGGAGATCGCCTCCGGCACCTGTCGGAGAGGGGATTCATCTCCCGGAGGACTCTACACCGCCATGGTCGCCTCCGGAGTGATGAGTGAGTAGTCTACCCCTGGACTATGGGTCCATAGCGGTAGCTAGATGGTTGTCTTCTCCCCATTGTGCTATCATTGTCGGATCTTGTGAGCTGCCTATCATGATCAAGATCATCTATATGTAATTCTATATGTTGCGTTTGTTGGGATCCGATGAATAGAGAATACTTGTTATGTTGATTATCAAAGTTATGCTTATGTGTTGTTTATGATCTTGCATGCTCTCCGTTATTAGTAGATGCTCTGGCCAAGTAGATGCTTTTAACTCCAAGAGGGAGTACTTATGCTCGATAGTGGGTTCATGCCTGCATTGACACCTGGGGAGTGACGAAACCCCTAAGGTTGTGTTGTGCTGTTGCCACTAGGGATAAAACATTGATGCTATGTCTAAGGATGTAGTTGTTGATTACATTACGCACCATACTTAATGCAATTGTGCGTTGCTTTGCAACTTAATACTGGAGGGGTTCGGATGATAACTCTGAAGGTGGACTTTTTAGGCATAGATGCGGTTGGATGGCGGTCTATGTACTTTGTCGTAATGCCCAATTAAATCTCACTATACTCATCATGATATGTATGTGCATTGTCATGCTCTCTTTATTTGTCAATTGCCCAAGCTGTAATTTGTTCACCCAACATGCTTGTTCGTCTTATGGGAGAGACACCTCTAGTGAACTGTGGACCCCGGTCCAATTCTCTTTACTGAAATACAATCTACTGCAATACTTGTTTCTACTGTTTTCTCTGCAAACAATCATCTTCCACACAATACGGTTAATCCTTTGTTACAGCAAGCCGGTGAGATTGACAACCTCACTGTTTCGTTGGGGCAAAGTAGCTTGGTTGTGTTGTGCGAGTTCCACGTTGGCGCCGGAATCTACGGTGTTGCGCCGCACTACATCCCGCCGCCATCAACCTTCAACGTGCTTCTTGGCTCCTCCTGGTTCGATAAACCTTGGTTTCTTTCTCGAGGGAAAACTTGCTGCTGTGCGCATCATACCTTCCTCTTGGGGTTGCCCAACGAACGTGTGAAATACACGCCATCAAGCTCTTTTTCACGGCGCCGTTGTCGGGGAGATCAAGACACGCTGCAAGGGGAGTCTCCACTTCTCAATCTCTTTACTTTGTTTTTGTCTTGCTTAGTTTTATTTACTACTTTGTTTGCTGCACTAAATCAAAATACAAAAAAATTAGTTGCTAGTTTTACTTTATTTCCTGTCTTGTTTGCTATATCAAAAACACAAAAAAATTAGTTACTTGTTTTACTTTACTTAATATCATGCATGTTTTTATTTCACTAGTTAAGCATAATGGAAAACAACAAAAATATGAGAGATCTTTATGAAATTTATCTTGAATTAGGACATGATGTGTTTGAAGAAAGAATTAAAAAACCCATGGAACTTTATATGCATGCTAATGGGAATGTTATTACTATGAATGCTTTGAACACCATTGTTGCTAATGCTATGGAAAATTCTAAGCTTGGGGAAGCTGGCTTTGATGAGCATGATCTTTTTAGTCCCCCAAGCATTGAGGAGAAAATTTTCTTTTATGATTACAATATGCCTCCTATATATGATGATAGCCACTTTGTTGAATTTGCTCCCACTACAACTAATAAAATTGATTATGCTTATTTGGAGAGTAATAATTTTATGCATGAGACTCATGATAAGAATGCTTTATGTGATAGTTATATTGTTGAGTTTGCTCATGATGCTACTGAAAGTTATTATGAGAGAGGAAAATATGGTTGTAGAAATTTTCATGTTACTAAAACACCTCTCTATGTGCTGAAATTTTTGAAGCTACACTTGTTTTATCTTTCTATGCTTGTTGCATTATGCTTCTTGAACTTGTTTATTTACAAGATTCCTCTTCATAGGAAGCATGTTAGACTTAAATGTGTTTTGAATTTGCCTCTTGAAGCTCTCTTTTGCTTCAAATACTATTTCTTGCGAGTGCATCATCAAAACTGCTGAGCCCATCTTAATGGCTATAAAGAAAGAACTTCTTGGGAGATAACCCATGTGTTATTTTACTACAGTACTTTGTTTTTATTTTGTGTCTTGGAAGTTGTTTACTACTGTAGCAACCTCTCCTTATCTTAGTTTTGAGTTTTGTTGTGCCAAGTTAAGCCGTTGATAGAAAAGTAAGTACTAGATTTGGATTACTGCGCAGTTCCAGATTTCTTTGCTGTCACGAATCTGAGCCCACTGCCCTGCAGGAAGCTCAGAAAATTATGCCAATTTACGTGCATGATCCTCAGATATGTACGCAACTTTCATTCAATTTGAGCATTTTCATTTGAGCAAGTCTGGTGCCATTTTAAAATTCGTCAATACGAACTGTTCTGTTTTGACAGATTCTGCCTTTTATTTCGCATTGCCTCTTTCGCTATGTTGGATGAATTTCTTTGATCCACTAATGTCCAGTAGCATTATGCAATGTCCAGAAGTGTTAAGAATGAGTGTGTCACCTCTGAATATGTCAATTTATATTGTGCACTAACCCTCTAATGAGTTGTTTCGAGTTTGGTGTGGAGGAAGTTTTCAAGGATCAAGAGAGGAGTATGATGCAACATGATCAAGGAGAGTGAAAGCTCTAAGCTTGGGGATGCACCCGGTGGTTCACCCCTGCATATATCAAGAAGACTCAAGCGTCTAAGCTTGGGATGCCCAAGGCATCCCCTTCTTCATCAACAAATTATCAGGTTCCTCCCCTGAAACTACATTTTTATTCGGCCACATCTTATGTGCTTTTTCTTGGAGCGTCGGTTTGTTTTTGTTTTTGTTTTGTTTGAATAAAATGGATCCTAGCATTCACTTTATGGGAGAGATACACACTCCGCTGTAGCATATGGACAAATATGTCCTTGGTTTCTACTCATAGTATTCATGGCGAAGTTTCTCCTTCGTTAAAATTGTTATATGGTTGGAATTGGAAAATGATACATGTAGTAATTGCTATAAATGTTTTGGGTAATGTGATACTTGGCAATTGTTGTGCTCATGTTTAAGCTCTTGCATCATATGCTTTGCACCCATTAATGAAGAAATACATAGAGCATACTAAAATTTGGTTTGCATATTTGGTTTCTCTAAGGTCTAGATAATTTCTAGTTTTGAGTTTGAACAACAAGGAAGACGGTATAGAGTATTATAATGCTTTTAATATGTCTTTTATGTGAGTTTTGCTGTACTAGTTCATCCTTGTGTTTGCCTCAAATAACCTTGCTAGCCTAAACCTTGTATCGAGAGGGAATACTTCTCATGCATCCAGAATACTTGAGCCAACCACTATGCCATTTGTGTCCACCATACCTACCTACTACATGGTATTTTCCAGCCATTCCAAAGTAAATTGCTTGAGTGCTACCTTTAAAATTCCATCATTCACCTTTGCAATATATAGCTCATGGGACAAATAGCTTAAAAACTATTGTGGTATTGAATATGTAATTATGCACTTTATCTCTTATTAAGTTGCTTGTTGTGCGATAACCATGTTTACTGGGGAACGCCATCAACTCGTTGTTGAATTTCATGTGAGTTGCTATGCATGTTCGTCTTGTCTGAAGTAAGGGCGATCTACACTGAGTTGAATGGTTTGAGCATGCATATTGTGAGAGAAGAACATTGGGCCGCTAACTAAAGCCATGTTCCATGGTGGAAGTTTCAGTTTTGGACAAACATCCTCAAATCTCTAATGAGAAAAGAATTAATTGTTGTTGAATGCTTAAAGCATTAAAAGAGGAGTCCATTATCCGTTGTCTATGTTGTCCCGGTATGGATGTCTAAGTTGAGAATAATCAAAAGCGAGAAATCCAAATGCGAGCTTTCTCCTTAGACCTTTGTACAGGCGGCATAGAGGTACCCCTTTGTGATACTTGGTTAAAGCATATGTATTGCGGTGATAATCCAGGTAGTCCAAGCTAATTAGGACAAGGTGCGAGCACTATTAGTACACTATGCATGAGGCTTGCAACTTATAAGATATAATTTACATGATGCATATGCTTTATTACTACCGTTGACAAAATTGTTTCATGTTTTCAAAATCAAAGCTCTAGCACAAATATAGCAATCGATGCTTTTCCTCTATGAGGACCATTCTCTTTACTTTTATGTTGAGTCAGTTCACCTATTTCTCTCCACCTCAAGAAGCAAACACTTGTGTGAACTCGTGCATTGATTCTTACATACTTGCTTATTGCACTTATTATATTACTCTATGTTGACAATATCCATGAGATATACATGTTACAAGTTGAAAGCAACTGCTGAAACTTAATCTTCTTTTGTGTTGCTTCAATACCTTTACTTCAAATTATTGCTTTATGAGTTAACTCTTATGCAAGACTTATTGATGCTTGTCTTGAAGTGTTATTCATGAAAAGTCTTTGCTTTATGATTCACTTGTTTACTCATGTCATACACATTGTTTTGATCGCTGCATTCTCTACATATGCTTTACAAATAGTATGATCAAGTTTATGATGGCATGTCACTCCGAAATTATCTTTGTTATCGTTTTACCCGCTCGGGACGAGCAGTAACTAAGCTTGGGGATGCCGATACGTCTCCAACGTATCGATAATTTCTTGTGTTCCATGCCACATTATTGATGTTATCTACATGTTTTATGCACACTTTATATCATATTCGTGCATTTTCCGGAACTAACCTATTAACAAGATGCCGAAGTGCCGATTGCTGTTTTCTGCTGTTTTTGGTTTCGAAATCCTAGTAAAGAAATATTCTCGGAATTGGACGAAATAAAAGCCCGAGAGGCCTATTTTCTCACGAAGCTTCCAGAAGTCCGAAGGAGAGACGAAGAGGGGCCACAGGGTGGCCAAACCCTAGGGCGGCGCGGCCCCCCCCTTGGCCGCGCCGGCCTATGGTGTGGGCCCCCTGTGCCGCCTCTTGACTTGCCCTTCCGCCTACAAATAGCCTCCGTGACGAAACCCCCAGTACCGAGAGCCACGATACGGAAAACATTACTGAGACGCCGTCGCCGCCGATCCCATCTCGGGGGATCCTGGAGATCGCCTCCGGCACCCTGCTGGAGAGGGGATTCATCTCCCGGAGGACTCTACACCGCCATGGTCGCCTCCGGAGTGATGAGTGAGTAGTCTACCCCTGGACTATGGGTCCATAGCAGTAGCTAGATGGTTGTCTTCTCCCCATTGTGCTATCATTGTCGGATCTTGTGAGCTATACCTATCGCAGTCAGTCATCAAACGTACGTAACC
>NW_025900100.1:0-51649 GCF_022539505.1 Lolium rigidum
GTCTGTCTCGACCGAGATCTATTACGGGTCGGTTATTTTCGTACTTTTTTGACCTGACGTCGTCCTGAACCCCTATATAAGTGCCCAGGACGCCCCCAAAGTTGCTTTAGACCACGTTTAAGATAAACCCTAGTTCATAGTTGTTTTATTTGCAACTCTATTGAATTTCTACATCCAATTGCAATTATTTGGTGTGGAATCCCCGAAAGTCTTGTGTGATCTGTTGTTCCATTGGGAATTAGTAGATTGCAACTTACCGCTTCGTGGTCGGCGGCTACGTGCGCAAGTGGGTGGAGTTGCGAATATCTTGTAGGGTTGAGAGCTGTTGCATTGGCGACAGGGACCAATCGAGAGATCTCGTTGCGTCATACAAGTTATCTTCATCTACATCATCGTGTTCCTCCGCTGCTATCACCCCGTGATCATCATCACCCCGTTGCTTACTGAGAAGATCGGCCACCCCTTATCATCTTGGTATCAGATTCTCGGGTTTCCTCGGTAAGCCATCCACAATCCACCCCAAAGTTGAGTTGTGAGTGTTTTCCTATCCAGAAAAAGCCAAAAATATTAGGGTTAGGGTTTGCCATAGCTTTAGATTGCACTAATTTCAAGTTTTAGTTGCTTTTCGTAGTTGTTTTTGCGTATCTTTTTCTTCCATCTAGTATTGTTAGGGTTTGAGTCTCCGCTATCATCTAGTTTCAAGTTTTTGTTACTCTGAGTCCACATAGCGTACAGTGTGCTTGTTCCCAACCATAGACACAGCCTATCGATATAAGTGACTAGGAACTTCCCCAGAAGAGACTAGTTTTACCGCTCGACAGGCTGCTCATTAGGGTTTTGGTGCTTTGCATACTTTGTTGGCCGTGTTATCAAGGAGTTGTGTCATAAAAAACAGAAAATAGGAAAGAAGCAAAAAGAGCTACATAGCTACGTGTCTTACAAAAAGAAAATTCCAAAAAGAAGATCAAGTGAAGGCCTAGTTTACTTTTCTGCACCTGTAGTTGAGAAATCGTGTGCCTGTTTCGTTGAGCTTTGCTAGTGTCTCTCGAGTGCATTGCAACCTTTCATCCATATAGTTGCATTGCCACATTTATCGCCTTGTGTGAGTATCATCGGTTGTCTACGGTCAGCGCTAGAGCTTTTTATTGGTGCAAATAGGTAGTCTACCTACAGCCCCACATATATCCTGCTTTGCCGTGTGATTGTTCTTATACCCTTGATATTCGCTTCGCTACATCTGTGCACTAGTTGTTACTACAAGTGGTAAGCAACACTAATTTACTTTGGAACGGTAAGATCTTCTTTTCTTATCATTTTTTGAGTGAGTTGTGAGAGTACCACCACATATTTTTGATTTAGTGCACTAACCTATTAATCATGTCTGCTAGTGGTCATAAGCTTGTTAACTAGGAAAACAAGGATTCTGCAGATATCATTACATGGAGGGAGTTTGAGGCTCTTCGTAATGAGATGCGACGTGAATTCCGCGCTCAGGATGATGTGCTTAGGGGAACGGTCCAAGGGATCTCCCAGAAGCTGGATACTACTAATGAGACCGTCACTACAATGAAAGATCAAATGACGAATATCCAACGAGCTCTTCAAACATTGCAAATGACTGTTGATAATCTTACAAACCAACAACAACAAGAGGATGAAGACCTTGATCCACAAGATGCAGTCCCTGGTCGTGGTGTTGGACGTGGTAATCGTCCTCGTGGTTGGGCTGAACTTGGACGCCATGGTCGTGGACATGATGAGGAAGATGGATTGGGTAAGCCTAAGTTCTCCATACCCAAGTTTGAAGGAGGAGCTGATGTTGAAGAATACCTCACTTGGGAGCTCAAGATTGAGAAGTTATGGAACTTACATCCGAATTACACTGAAGATAGGAAGATCAAGCTTGCTTCTTCCGAATTTGATGGCTATGCATTGCGTTGGTGGGATGCACTTGTTCGTAATCGACAGGAGGATGGTGAGCTTCCTATTATCACATGGCGTGCTATGAAGGAGGCGATGAATTCTCGTTTTGTGCCCACTAATTATTTGCGTACTATATATGATAAGTTGACCCTATTGAGACAAGGTGTGAAGACTGTTCATGAGTATTACATGGAGATGGAGTTGCTTATGCAACGCGCGTGGCCGTGTCCGTGAGTCTCTAGAGATGACAATGCAGCGTTTTCTCAACGGATTGAAGTATGATATCAAAGGCATTGTTCGTCACTACAGTTACACCAATATGAATCAATTGTTACATCATGCAAGAGAAGTTGAATCACAAATGGCTGACGAAGCAAAGGTTAAAGGTCGTGCTACGGGAGTTGGGCGCTTCACGCCTCGCGCGCCTCCACCTACGGCGCCGGCGCCATCGACGCGCTCCGCACCTTACTCTACTCCGCCTAGCAAGCCGGTCTCCAATGTGTCCAATGCAAAGAAGTCCGAATCTGCTGCAAGTACGAGTGGTTCTAGCATGTCTACTGCGCGCAACCGTGATATGGCTTGTCATACATGTGGTGACAAGGGTCACTTCAAGAGAGATTGTCCTAACCGCAAAGTCATGATTAACAATGAGGACAATGAGTATGAGACTGGAGATGATGTTGATCCTAATGCTCCAGAAGATGATGACTATGATACTGATGGTGAAGATGCATATCCGTCTGATGCTCGCACCATTGTTGTGTCGCAGCGTGCTCTTAATGTGTTGCCTAGTGCATCTACTCAGCGTTGCATTTTGTTCCAAACAAAGGCTTTAGTTGGTCCTGACAAGGCTTGCAAGATCATTATTGACGGCGGGAGTTGCCGCAATTTAGCAAGCAAGGAGTTGTGTACCAAGCTGAAGTTGAAGTATCTACCGCACCCGCGTCCATATTATATTCAGAGGTTGAGCGACAATGGTGACATGAAGGTAAACCACATGGTGCATGTTGAGTTTGAGATTGGACCGTATAAGGATTGCATTGACTTTGATGTGGTTCCTATGACGGTGTGTCATCTACTATTGGGTCGGCCTTGGCTCTATGACTATTCTGTGCAACACAATGGCCGTGCCAATACTTATCACTTGGAGTACAAGAGCAAGAAAATCAACTTACAGCCGATGTCACCACAACAGATTGTCAGTGAATCTCGTCAAAAAATTGAAGTAAACTTGGAGGATGCACCTTTCGATAGGCGAGAGAATTGTAATATTGTGAGTGATATAACGAAAAGTGAGCGAGTGAATTCCTTAGTTTCATTAGCCACCAAAGAAGACATGAGAGAATTTAGTGAGGATCCTACGGCCATGCCTCTTGTGCTTTTGTACAGGGGTACGGTTTTGGTTTCTGACGACATGACACCTCTTCCTCTTGGTGTTTCTAATGTTTTGCAGGAATTCGGCGACGTGTTTCCGGAAGAGGTACCCGCTGGACTACCACCATTGCGAGGTATTGAGCATCAAATCGACTTGATCCCGGAGCTTCGCTACCCAATAGGATGAAAGAAGGGGATGAATGGAAAACAACCTTTAAAACAAAATTTGGTTTATATGAGTGGTTAGTAATGCCTTTTGGTTTGACTAATGCACCTAGCACTTTCATGAGACTGATGAACCATGTTTTGCGTGAATTTATTGGCAAATTTGTGATTGTGTACTTTGATGATATATTAATCTAAAGCCGCAATGAATCTGATCATACTATACATATTCGACATGTTTTGCAAGTGTTGCGTGATAATAAACTCTATGGTAATCTTGAGAAGTGCACATTTTGCAAAGATAAGGTCATATTTCTTGGTTATGTTGTCTCTAAGCATGGAGTAGAAGTAGATGTGTCTAAAATTGAAGCTATTCAAAATTGGCCTACTCCCATGAATGTGAGTCAAGTTTGAAGTTTTCATGGTCTAGCTGGGTTTTATCGAAGATTTGTGCCCAACTTTAGTACTATTGCTGCACATTTGAATGATTTAACTAAAAAGGGTGTTGTTTTTGAGTGGGGCGCAGCCCAAGATCATGCATTTGATGAACTGAAACGATTGTTAACTTCTGCACCGTTGCTTGCACTTTCTGATTTCAATAAGCAATTTGAGATTGAATGTGATGCTAGTGGTATTGAAATTGGTGGTGTGTTGATGCAAGAGGGTCGCCCAATTGCATATTTTTACGAGAAACTTTACGGTGCTAAGTTGAACTATCCTATATATGATAAAGAATTGTATGCTTTAATTATAGTTCTGGAGGTTTGGCAACATTACTTGTGGCCAAAAGAATTTATTATACATTCTGATCATGAAGCTTTGAAATATCTGAAAGCTCAATCTACTTTGCATAAGCGTCTAGCTAAGTGGGTTGAGTTCATTGAGTCTTTTCCATACATTATTAAGCATAAGAAGGAAACATATAATATTGTTGATGATGCTCTATCTAGGAAGAATATGCTATAAACTCAACTTGATGTTAAAATTCCTGGTTTAGAGATACTATGTGATTTGTATGCCACTGATCATGATTTTGCTGAACCATATCGCTTATGCGCTCTTGGTAAAGCATGGGACAAATATCACATACATGATGGGTTCTTGTTTAGAGCTAACAAACTATGTGTTCCAGAATCGTCTGTGCGTTTGCTCTTATTACAGGAATCACATGGTGGAAGTTTGATGGGTCACTTTGGGCGTGAGAAGACGCTACTCATGCTAGCTGACCACTTTTATTGGCCAAAGATGAGGCGGGACGTGGATAGGTATGTGAAGAGGTGCATTACTTGCAACAAGTCCAAGTCCAAGTTGAAGCCTCACGGTTTGTATATTCCTTTACCGGCACCTACTACACCTTGGGAGGATATTAGTATGGATTTTGTGTTGGGTTTGCCGTGTACTAAGAGAGGCCATGATTCTATATTTGTGGTAGTGGATAGATTTTTCAAGATGTCACACTTTATTGCCTGCCACAAAAGCGACGATGCGTCGCATATTGCTAACCTGTTTTTCAGGGAGATTGTACGTCTACATGGAGTCCCGAAGACTATTGTTTCTAATCGTGACGTGAAGTTTATGAGCTACTTTTGGAAGACGTTGTGGAGAAAGCTGGGGACGAAGCTGCTTTTCAGCACTACTTATCATCCTCAAACTGATGGTCAAACTGAAGTGGTGAATAGAACATTGTCACAACTGTTGAGATCCATGATCAAGAAGAACCTGAAGGAGTGGGAAGAGTGTTTGCCGCATGTGGAGTTTTCTTATAACAGGGCGGTACATTCTACCACAGAGCTGTGTCCCTTTGAGGTGGTGTATGGTTTCAAACCCATTACTACGCTTGATTTGTTGCCTCTACCCATACATGAGAGAGTTAATATGGAGGCATCCAAGAGGGCAGATTTTGTACGGAAGATACATGTGAAGACTAAAGAGTTGATCGAGAAGAAAGGCAAGAGCAATGCTGCAAGGATGAATAAGAAGCGTAAGGAGATGTTGTTCAAGCCTGGTGATATGGTTTGGGTACATTTTCGCAAGGATATGTTCCCGAAGCTGCGGAAGCTTAAGTTGAAGCCTCGTGGTGCTGGTCCTTACAAAGTGCTTGCCAAGATCAATGATAATGCATACTCGATAGATCTTCCAGTTGATGAGTTTGGTGTCAGTAATTCTTTCAATGTTGCTGATTTGACACCATATGACGGAGAAGACCTTGGAGCATCGAGGTCGACGCCTTTTGAAGGGGGGGGGGAGATGATGAGAACATCCCTACCTCACTACTACCTCCGTCATTACAAGAAGATGATCCTGCTGTGAAGCTCAAGTCCAATGAAGTCAGGATTGGACCAATGACACGAGCTCGTGCGAAGCTACTTAAACAACAGGTGAACTTGTTCCTAAACGGTACTTTGATTGATGAGAACTTTATACTTGCCTAAGTGCTATTACTTATGTATGATCGGGTATGAGGAGGGAGCAAGCATCGCACGAGGAGGAGAGGAGCAGGCTGGACCGAGAAGATGGACGTGAAGGCTGGACATGGAGCTGGACATGAAGACATCACATGGACGCGCGAGGGAGGAGCGGGAGGCATGCGCGAGAGGGGAAGCTGAAGTTCAGGCCGGTGCCAGATCCGGTCCGACAGGCCGTGCCGTCGGACCATCCGGTCCCAGGCCCGGTCCGACCGGATCCAGCGCCGGATCAGTCCGGTTTCAACCGGCCGCGGCGCCTGTGCCAACCGGGCACTATCCAGTATGCCCGGGAGCCTCGCCCGGTCACCACTCGGCGCCAGGCCCGGTTTGAACCGGACCGGCCGGTCCCAGACCCAGTCGACCGGCCGCCAGACCGGCCGACTCCGAGTCTGTCTCGACCAGATCTATTCTGGGTCGGTTATTTTCGTACTTTTTCGACCTAAGGTCGTCCTGAACCCCATATATAAGTGCCCAGGACGCCCCCAAAGTTGCTTTAGACCACGTTTAAGATAAACCCTAGTTCATAGTTGTTTGCTTTGCAACTCTATTGCATTTCTACATCCAATTGCATTGATTTGGTGTGGAATCCCTGAAAGTCTTGTGTGATCTGTTGTTCCATTGGGAATTAGTAGATTGCAACTTACCGCTTCGTGGTCGGCGGCTACGTGCGCAAGTGTGTGGAGTTGCGAATGTCTTGCAGGGTTGAGAGCTGTTGCATTGGCGACAGGGACCAATCGAGAGATCTCGTTGCGTCATACAAGTTATCTTCCACTACATCGTCGTGTTCCTCCGCTGCTATCACCCCGTGATCATCATCACCACCGCTGCTTACTGAGAAGATCGGGCGACCCCATATCAGTTGGCCGCCGATGCGAGTGTTCCGTGTGGCGGCATGTGTGTCAACGATGTTGTTGAAAAGTGATGGTTTGGTCGCTCCAAGACCTTGTTAGTCGGCTCTGCTTTGGCGTGTCCGAGTTTCTTCATGTTGGTTCCCCCTTGCTGTGAAGTCGGAGCTGCTATGTTCTTCGAGCGTCTTCATTTGATCGACGTACGATGACCTGCAAGGGGCGGTCAGGTGAAGTTCTTCTTCGGCACGGGTCTTGCACATCGCCTCTCCGGAGCTCGTCACCAGAGTCGGAGCTACCGGTCCCTTCACGAGGAGCCACCTGTTTGGCGTTGGCCGTCTTGCGCTTCACGGTGTCGCTTCGGCGAGGTCTTCTTTTTGGTCGCATCTTTAGGGAAGTCGGAGTCGCTGCAGAGTGATGACGATGACGCTGGTGAGCAACCTCGACGACGATCTTCGCTTCGGTGTTGTTTGTGCAGTTCATGTGGATTGCCAGGGTGGCTGTGTGTGCCCTCGCGAGGGTCGTGCTCCACGACGGTCGGCGAGGGTGTTTGTACCGGTTTTTGGCCGGTTTCCCATTAATAAACCGGCCACCTTTTTCTTCTCTATTAATGAAAATGACATGTCTTGCCTCGTTTCAAAAAAATTCCTTTTTACCCTTTTATTTTGCTTTATTTATTTTTCCCTGCAATTTTCATGTTATTTTATATTTTTACTACCCTGCATTTCAAACTTGAACGTAAGGGCTTTTAAGTTTAAAGGATTTTTGATGCAATTTGCAGGATTCAAACACATTTGAACTTTTCCTACGCTGAATGTTTTGGTTCAAAGTCATGAATCCACCAAAGATCTTGTGGATTGCTTAATTTTTACATTATAATTTTATTGGATTTCCAACTAGAGGCTAGACCTCTTGCGATTTCTCTATTTTTATTTGCAAAACAAAGTAGAAACATAGACACTCAGAAATACATACGTATACTCGCCTCTAGAAATGTACATACGCGCAACATATTTTTATGAGCAACTCGGAGAGATCGAGTTAAAGATTGATTAAGCGGATTTCAAGATTCACGAGACGAGAACTGTCACATCTTAGTAAAGATTGTGATGTGACCGTGTATAAATATATAAAAATGGGATCATCAACATCCTATTTCGATCCAAGGATCAGAGAAAAAAGATCGATGGTTTATGTTTGTTAAAAAAGAGTTGACTTCAAGATATGGACAATCTGAAAAGAAATCGAAAATAGAAAGTGAGAAGAGGACACCTCTTTGCACGTCCCACCTGACGTCGCTCTCCTCCTCCACTCGCTCCCACGCTTCGCTCGGACGGTCTAAAAATTTCTCTCCGCGCACCTTCTCTCTCCTCCCACCGACTCCTTGGGCAATGCCGCCGCGGCCCGCGCGCCCGCGCGGCCGCCGGCGTTGCTAGATCCTTCCTCGACCCACGCCGCGCCGGGGAGCCTGCCCGTGGACCTTCCCGCGCATCGAGACGACCAATGCACGAGCGCGCCCGGCCAGGGCGCGGGAGACGACCGTGCGCGTGCCGCGTGGCACCGATGCCGCCCCCCGGCGACGACCCCGACGCCGAGCCCTCCTGTAGCGGCTCCGACAGCAGCGAGCCGCAGGACCACCAGCGCGCCGAGCGGGCGCTCTCCAACGGGGATCTCTACCTGGGCCAGTGGCTCGCGGGCGCGCCCAGCGGCGACGGCAAGTACCTTTGGGCCGACGGCTGCATGTACGAGGGCGAGTGGCGCCGCGGCAAGGCCACGGGGCGCGGGCGGTTCTCCTGGCCGTCGGGCGCCACCTACGAGGGCGAGTTCCTCGACGGGTTCATGCACGGCGCCGGCACCTACGTCGGCGCCGCGGGGGACACCTACCGCGGCGCCTGGGCCAAGAACCTCGAGCACGGCGCCGGCGAGAAGCGGTACGCCAACGGAGACTCCTACGACGGCGAGTGGCGCGCGGGGCTCCCCGACGGGTGCGGCCGCTACACCTGGCGCGACGGCACCGAGTACGCCGGCGGCTGGCGCGCGGGCCTCATACACGGCCGCGGCGCCCTGGTCTGGGCCAACGGAAACCGCTACGACGGTGGCTGGGAGGGTGGCCGCCCGCGCGGACAGGGCACGTTCCGGTGGTCCGACGGCAGCCTCTATGTCGGCTTCTGGGGCCGCGAGGCGGCCGGCGGCGCCCTCCAACAGAAGGGCGTGTACTACCCGTCCCCGGGCGCGGCGGCGAGCGATGCGAGGACGCGCGACCCGCGGGAGGTGTTCGCGAGAGAGCTGCCGGAATGCGTGCGCTCAGGCACGGAGAGCCAGTCGGCGCTACCGTCGCTGAGGTCGCTCAGATGGCTGGCGCGGTCGGTCAGTGGGCGCGGCAGCTCGTCGTCCGGCCGGAGCAACCTCTCGGGTGGGAGCAATTGGGGATCAGATGGAGACGTCAAGGTCGAAATCAGCGACGACTGGAAGCGTCGGAACAGTACGAGGGAAGGGAGGGGTCTGCCTCCCCCTTCGCCGGCGCCGCACATTGCCAAGGGTGCAGCTGCGCCGCTGCGGATATCCAAGCGGCAGGGGGAGACCATTGCCAAGGGGCACAAGAACTACGAGCTTATGCTCAACCTGCAGCTCGGCATCAGGTGCCTTTCTTTCCCCTGATCAGTAATACCTTGATCTTCCTGGGAATATCAGAAACTGTTGCAAGTGCTGTGTTTAAAAATGCCAATTAGATGTCACACATTATTCTCACTGGAATCTGCATTGAGGCTGGGTGTTTATCTGATTTGTAGCGAGTTAATATGAACACCAACAATGTTTCACTTGCCTGGAGAGAATTGAAGCACATTATAAATGTTTTTAGCTAAGAATATCTGCCTAAATGTCACGCATTGTGAGCACGACATCAAATGGATATCAGCAGTTGTATTACAGAGAATTGGCTCGAATTTTGAAGGAAGGTGCACATTCTAGATTTAGTAGGATGACT
Source organism: Lolium rigidum (assembly GCF_022539505.1). Taxonomy (NCBI): domain Eukaryota; kingdom Viridiplantae; phylum Streptophyta; class Magnoliopsida; order Poales; family Poaceae; genus Lolium; species Lolium rigidum. The sequence goes on from NW_025900100.1 coordinate 9,759, forward strand.
TGCAAGAGGTTTTACATGAACTCATATAATTTCTTTTGTCAGCATAAACATTGCCTCTCATCATATATTGGAACTCCGAAGTAATAATAATTACATATCATATACCCAATTCTGCTTGCACTTTTGAACATATACAGCTTAATTTTGTATAGTTCTTCAAGGAAAATGATGCTTATCAAGATTATTAGTAAACTGTTACAAACTTGGTGTTTGCAAAAAAGATGAACCATGAAAATTTTCCCTTCATCACCCAATTCACTTTGAAAGCAGAGTTTATTCCTTTTTTTTTTGTCTTGTCTATGTTGTTTTTGCAGTACAAACTAGATAAACTTCGAATTATTTTTTAGGAGAAAAATCATTTTTCATAAGATTGATTTAGTTCTTCGTAAAATCAGAAGTTGCAGTTTACTTGTTCTCTGAATATGATATCTTGGGCATAGGCATGCAGTAGGAAGACAAGGTCAGGTCATATTAGATCTGAAATCATCTGCATTTGACCCAAAGGAAAAAGTATGGACGAGATTCCCCCCGAAGGCTCGAAATATACCCCTCCACACAATTCCAGCGATTTCAAATGGAAGGATTACTGCCCAAAGGTGTTCCGGTTGGTCATCACTCCCATCACAAAAGATTCATCCCGTCAGTTTATGACCATATTACCGTAATATGCTTGTCAACGCACTCACGCACACATTTGTTCTGAACTAAATCACAGGACACTGCGCAAGCTGTTCAAAGTTGATCCAGCTGACTATATGCTATCCCTCTGTGGAGATGATGCTCTTCGTGAGCTCTCATCCCCTGGTAAGAGTGGAAGTTTCTTTTACTTGACAAACGATGATCGATACATGATAAAGACAATGAAGAAATCTGAAGTAAAGGTTTGTCTACATGCTTTTAAAACCTCTTAGATGAACATAAGTTTTATTCTAAATATATGATTACTTGTTATCATACAGATGCTTCTGAAGATGCTTCGTGCTTATTACAGTCATGTCCGTGCCTTTGAGAATACCCTAGTGGCTAAGTTTTTTGGTCTACACTGTGTAAAGTTGGCTGGAGCAAACCAAAAGAAGGTTAGAAAGTAAATAATATTTATTTCCATAAACACGCATGAAATGCACGACATTTGTGTTCGAAGAAGAGTGCGGAAGTGACGCTTATACAAGGCGTTTTTCACTCTGTCCTCATATTATAAATACGGCTCATGAATCTGCTGTTGTGAAGCATCCTGATTGTTTGCTTGGTGCAATGCTATCCAGGTTCGTTTTGTCATAATGGGGAACCTATTCTGCTCCGATCACACTATTCATAGGCGATTTGATCTCAAAGGATCATCTCTTGGCCGGACAACTGACAAGCCGCTGGCAGAGATTGATGAGTATACAACTCTGAAAGATCTTGATCTTAACTTTATCTTCCGGTTGCAAAAACAATGGTTCGAAGAGTTCAAAAGGTGTGAACACCTTATGTCCATTTTTCTTTTGTGTATCATTTTTTGTTACTAAGCTAAGCCCCAAAAGCTAACCATGATATCCAAAAATATTGTGCTAATTTAGTTCTTAAATACATGGAAGCAGGCAAGTGGACAAAGACTGTGAGTTTCTGGAGCAGGAGAAAATTATGGATTACAGTCTCTTGGTGGGTGTACATTTTAGAGGTAAGAGAGAGATACCTATTTGTGGCGTTAGGTACTTGGTAAAAATACAAAATGCTGACTTGTTATTTACTTGGCTAAAGGTGCCATCGATATCGATGGTGAAAAACCTGCAACACCTCGCCTTTCAAGATGGGATAGGAATCACTTTCTTTCTGATCCAAACAGGTAATGTAGATACTACATTATTGGTCTCTTAGTTAATACTACCGCAATATTTGTAGTTGCTTTTTCTCTTTATGAATCATGTTTTCGCGACAACGCAAAAAGCTTTGTGTTTCGATGCATTGATAAAAAAAGAAGTTGTATTTACAAGTCCAAGAGTGGACCAACACCCAAGCCATACAACTCAACCCAAGAAACCTAGTCTAAGGGAGAAGTTGGCGTAGCCCTCGTGCTCCCGCATCCGCCATGATCTTGCATCGGCTTTGACCGTGCCGACTAAGGAGGCCACCGAAGGCAGCTCGTTGTTGAAGACGATCGCGTTCCTATGCTTCCAAACCCACTACGCCGTGAGCAGAATCAACGACGAGGTTCTTTTGCGCATATGACGTGGGTGGATCGCACCACCAGCGTCCACCACTCCGCGAAGTCCCCTTCAGCAACGGTAGGTCCGGAAGTAGATCGGATCCAGGATAGGACGTCATGCCAGATAATCCGCGAAATGGGCACCGTGTAAGAATGTGTGACATAGTCTCCTCCGACTGGTCACAGAACACGCATCGCGGCCGATGAGGCAACTGGCGGCGTGCAAGTCTCTCACCCGTCCAACGTCTGTCTTGGCAAGCTAGCCAGATGAAGAACCTCACCCTTGGTGGCGCACAGGATCTCCAGTTCAACTTCCAAGACCCTGAGACTAACGACCCTTGGAAAACGGGATAGTAGCAGGTCTTAGAGGAGTACTGGCCAATGGTCGTCCACCGCCAGACAAGCTTGTCTGGCTCATCCATCAGGTGCACCCCCTGCATCCTGGTCCACAGCTGAACGTACTGCCAAAGTGCCAGAGGGTTTGAAGCCCTGAAATGTCTGTGATCCAGCTGCGTTCGGTAAGCACATGTTCCACCGTACGGCGCTTCCTGGGGCGTTGTGGTAAGCGCCAGTAAATCCGGCGCTACTTCCCCGATCGACTTCCCATCCACCATCTGTCCTCCCAGAAAAGAGCGGAGGATCCATTGCCCAACACCATCATTGTGGAAGCAAAGAAAATATCGCGCTCACTCCTGGTGAACTGCATGTCAAGCCCGTGCCAAGGTCGCAAGGGGTCTGTAAGCATCCTTCACAACCAACGGGTCCCGAGGCTAAAGGCCGTGCGTGCAATGTCTGGTATACCAAGGCCTCCGTAGCACAGCGGCCTGCTCACCTTGCCCCAGTTTACGTGGCAGTAAGTACCTGATTCCTTATCCCAGCTCATCATCCAGATATTCATGTTTCAGCTGTTGGGAATTTATTATTGGGTGTGGTCCACCCTTTATTCCTATGTATTTCCTGTGGTGCTGTTCACAGTACATCATGAGGCTAGAGGGTTGGGAAACTATCTAGACTCCAATTCCAGGTGTTACAAATATTCCACCTGTTTCCGGAAACTCCGTCTGAATCCCGAGCAATGTTAACAACCACGATCAGACATGTCAGTTTTCTGAGTCTAAGATATACCCCTAGCACATATGCGTGAGTCATGTGCCATGGTCAGATTTTATATTTCAGATCAATTCCAATCTAATTGTGCGGGTCAGTACCTGTAGAGCCAATCTTGCAAAACAAACCCAACTCTTCTTCCCTGTAGAGTTGATCTTAATTGATTCTTCTATTGTATTCTAGCACAGAGAATTGCTTTGTTGAGTGAAATTTCGTGTCCTCGGTATCTCGAGTGAAATTCCACATCAATTCTTCCCCGCCAAATAGATAATAACCATGCTGAATAATTGTTGAAAGCAACATAAATATCCAACATCAGCTTAATAATGTAGTGGTTGATATTTTTTGTGATAGCAATTTGGCATTGAGAAGTGTTGGGCACCCATCTTTTTAAATGTCGAAAACTGGCATTAACTTTCTGAGGCCAGGATTTTAAGGCCGTTAAGTCATATCTCCCGTGATGGAATTTAAAAGTTTAATATGCGTATACCACATATAGTTTCTGATGTGATCTATGTAAATTCTGGAATGAAAATCCAGTTCATAGGGACACCTCTGTTGCTTATTGAACAATGTTTTGGAATGTTTTATTGAACATTGTTTTGTTAGAACCTTGCACCTTTTTAAATTCACTAGATTCACCATGTACTTTCATGCTTAACTCATGCTCTTAAGTACCAGTGGTGCTGAACAACTAAAATGACATATTAGATATTTAGATTAGGCTATTACCAAATGTTTAAGAGTGGCATGAAGCTATTTTCCCTTGAATATGCATCTGATGAATGTGTTCGTAAGTGTGTTCAAGCCTTCCAATAATAAACAGAATTGATATTGTTTGGCTGGGCAGGTGGTCTAAGATTAAACTTGGGGCGAACATGCTGTCAAGAGCAGAAATGACAGTCCGAAAGAACGACAATGATGTTATTGGAGAGCCAACCGGGGAGTACTGTGATGTTATATTGTATTTTGGCATAATAGACATACTTCAAGACTACGATATCGGCAAAAAGATTGAGCATGCATACAAATCTTTCCAATATGACTCGACATCCATTTCAGCAGTAGATCCAAGACAGTACTCCAGGCGCTTTAAAGATTTCATATACAAAGCATTTCAAGAAGACAGAGTAGACAGCTGAAAAGCATATTGAGACCTTCCAGCAGATAATGTTAGTCTTGAACGAGAAGATACACTTTCCCTGGCCAAAGATCTAGCTGAGCACACTGCAGCGCGGCATTTCATGTACAAACTTGGCGTTGTCGGTTGTCTGTGTCAGACTGGATTGATTTCAGCAGCTTCTGTAAAGAACATCACGATGACCGAGTTGCTGCAGAACCTTCTGATCCTTGCCACTCAGGAACCAGATTGGCTTTCATGTAAATATGAGTAGCTACATACATACACATGGAGTTCACTCACTAATATTTACAAGAGTAGATGTAACTTACAGATTGAAATCACACATAGAAGCTTGTAACCACAAGTGCACATGACATGTCAGGGGTTGTAAATGCTCTTTAGCCTGAGGATACCATGGGCACCAATCTTCTAACAATCTTGGGAGGTGAAACCTTCGACCATACTGTGAAGAAATTCGTTCTCCATTTTGTGCTACACTGCCTGGCTAATATGGGTTCAAAATCCGTAAGCCTTTAATGTTTAATATCTCTGGATGGTTCTGAATGTGAGGTCAAGAGAAAAACGTGATACATTTTTGTTAGATCATCTACTAGGACCTCTAGTTGTTGCATCTAATGAGTAATTGCATCTAACCGGGACTAGAACTAGAGGAGAGACAGCAGGGTGCATACCATCATGCTTGTTTGTCGAGGAGCTCGCCATGGCGGCGACGGAGAGGTGGCGGCGGTGTCGGTGGACCTTCCTGCCGCTACAGCGCCTCACCAGATCGGATGGTTAGGGTTTGGTGTGTCGGTGGGGAGGATGGTAGCGGACGAACCTTGGCGTCCGTGCCCCGGCCCCCACCTCTTTTGTATGTGGCACTGGTGACGATCAGGGGACGAGATAGGGTCGTACGACCCAAACTAACAATTTTGTCCCCCAATTAATTTCTAGTGGAAGTATAATCTAGTGACCAGGTCCCTGCTACTTTCGAACTCTCAACTAATACAATGGTGAGATGGCCCACTAAGTGGCAGCTGAGGCATCAGCTAAGTTGCGTTTTACGTGTGACTAGGTTGATGGCAATGTAAGGCACTAATCAGGCATGCAATGTTCAAGGCTTAAGCCTGCAGGTTATGCAATGTAAACCCATGAAGTAGTTTTGTCGGTAAAAGAACTCAAATACTTCCGTTTATGGGTTTGCTACGGCCAGAGCAGCCGTCATGGCGGCAGTTGCGCAGCAGGCTTCATCCGGGACATGTGCTCCTGCTCCAGCTCAACCACCGCCTCCTCCTGTATGGAGCGCGAGACATCTTCGGGCAGCGGCAGGAGGAGCGACGCGGCCTCCACCTTCCTCGGGTCCACTTTTCCTCCATCCCATTGTAAGTTTCCAATTCTTCTGTTTTCCATTTCGGTAAGTTTTTTTTTTAGATTCGATGCTAGTTCTTCGCAATTCGGTAAGTGGTAAGTGTCATTCGATTCATGGTACAATTTCATTGATGCAATCTTCGTCGGTCATGAACGGCAAAACCGTGTCACAGAAGCATGTCAATGGTGCATGGTATTGTGTTATATTGTGATCAAATTCATATACTAAACAGAGGCTAACTTTTTGTGGTGACCCGGCATACCACTGCATGGTGTAGTATGCAAGTCTGATATAACACCAATGAAACACCGTTCCACTAGTATTATATCGCTCAGAGTGGTACAACAGAAATATATGCGGGTCCAAGGCATGTCTATAGAATTATAACATTGACTCTACATAAGATCATCATAGCCTCCTACTTTACAATAAGGTAAACTGCAAATAAACTCCAGAAGAACGACTCGTAATCTAGTCTTATCAGTAACTCTATTTGTAGAGTATTTAACTAGCTATAGTGGCTATGAATAGATTCTAGCTAAATAGGAGCTAGGTTTAGGAAACTGGTTCCTTTCTATTGCTAAGCTAGGTTTTATCCTTGTTGGATGTGGTGATTGACTCTTCTGACAGGTTCCTGTCCCTTGAAGTAGTTGTTGACTCCTCGATCTTCGAGTTGCACTGTATATCCTCCTTCGATGCCTCCATATCTAAGCAGGGGATTTAAGAGTGGGATGAGTACGAGCGTACTCAACAAGTTCATTATAGGAAAGAGATGTTTAATGCACTAGCTACGGCATTAGACCAAAAAAGTCTAATACCAATGCAGGTTTTCATAATCATTTCTTCAAAAAGTTGCTTTTATTCGGAAGAACTATGTCCGTCAGCCTTCACCGGTTTACTAGAACTTCATGGAGCTCCTTTCCGGCAGCGTTCGCAGTTCCATATCCCGGAACGAGGAGTGACAGTCACGGTTCATTACACTCGCAGAGGTGTGTTGCTTTACCCATAAGAGATCTTAACCTTGGTGCCAACCGAGCCGCGTGCTCGTCCACACTTCCTTTGGTGTGAGGCCCGGTATAAGGTCTAGCCAATCATGTTCCTCCGCTACCTCGAACACCCACCCTTCGTTGCAATCTCCGACCCTGGGTCCTCGCCGGTCCTCTTATACCAATTAAGGATGGACCCCGACCACGACGTCAATTCAGGGCTCTACCATAAATTCATTCGCCGACATTTGCAACCCATCATAGACCACATTACCGTGGGGACTTCAACGGGTTCCCCACCCTGCATCTTATCTCTCGAGATCAAGTGCCTACGGTAATGCGCATCCGTTGATGAACGAGAGGTAGAAACACTTTTGACTACTCCGTCCCACTCCGGATCTTATGGTTAACACGGGTATTACGGCACAAGAATCACTGGACGACATTTGTTGTTTAATCCTAGATGGATATAAACCCTTGCAATGGAATCTCCACCATATCAACACAATCCATGGTTCCATTGCCCACCACATAGTCATATTCATAGTTATGAAAATAATGGTTTTGCTTTTTATGCAATAGTGATAAACATAGTACTTTGCAAGTAATTTGGTAAAAATACTCAAATGACATGAGCAAGTGATGCACTTGCCTTTCTTGGCTGCAAGATTATGCAGACAAGGTCTTCGATACGCAATAACTCCAAATTCTGAAATAGCATCATCGTCCGGTAAGGACGATGTTTAAAAGATTGGCAAGGATGCAATAATGCATAAGTATGAGATGCAATCGCTCTAAGCGTGACCTAACCCCGATGATTTAGGATCAGCGAGTTCTAATGATTGGTTCAGGGTGTGTTGCACTTTTAGAGTGATTCACAAACAAGGTTCTTATTAAGGATTGGTTGCTTGGTATCATAAACAGAGTCTGTAATATATCATAATAATAACACTAATAGCACACAACAATAACATTTGGTATAATCCCAACATGTAATGAATAGTGGTTGGTTTTAGCACTATATGGCATGGTTAATGATTAATTATCATATACTTCAAAAAGAATAAATTTTGAAGAACATGTTCTTTAGTAAAGAACAAGTATGATAATTAGGGTTGTGGAGTCCTATGGTTTACTATGGTTTCAACTAGTTTCTGGAGTAAGTATTAGATGGATCACAACATAGTTGGATTCATCAGCAACTAGGCTTGATTGGTTTTACTTAATCATAAGCAACTTAAGCAATTAATTATTCATGGTTGCTATCATGGTTGGTATACCTTGCTGGTGATAGCTGGTTATTGGCTATAGGTCCTATTAGGCAGGATTGATGATGATTCCTTATTTTCTTCAAAAGAATAACTTTTGAAGAACATACTTCTTAAGTAATAAGAAGTATCTCAGTTAGGTTTAAGGTTGTATAGGGTTTGCTATTGGATTTACTAAGTAAGAAATAGTTAACTCCTAAGTAGGATGATTAATAATTATCTTACACTAATAGGGTTTAGTGGAGTATGGTTAGGTAATGCAAGATAATAAGCATGGTTGCTATTTGGGTTCATCACAATGGTGTGATGCTAAGCATGGATAATTAAAGATGATGGTTTTGGTAATGGAAGCTAGGGTTTAGACTTGGTTGATCCTACTTGATTATCTAGGTCTGATGAAAATGAACACATGGGATAGCAATTTATTAGTGATAGGTCTTCTACATTTTATGTGGACATGATAAGTATCTAGTTGCTACTATGGAGCTATGAATGAAACTAAAGTATCATGATCACATGTTCTAACCTAGGGTTTGGGTTAGGAGAAAATTATGGTTCACATGAAATAGTGGACCAAGGGTTCCTGAATGGATTAGGGTTTTTAGGGTTCCACATAAAATGATGGAACTACTACTTTATGTATAAAGGAACTAGGGTTTCCTAATTACTATATAGTATTTAGGTTAATAACTTTGAATTGAAAACAATATTGGACTATGGCATTTTATTATTTTAAATACTTAATAATCAAGGTAATTAGGGTTTAAATTCCAATAATAAAGATTTAATAAGTTCCAGATAAAGAAAATTAGTTTTAATGTTTTATTTATTTACTTTACTGGTTTTTATTTATTTTGTAATCTTTTCCTAATTATTGAACTTTTAATTCAATTATGAATAAGAGAAAATGCTTAAATAATAAGTATCAAATACTTAAATTTTTATTACAAATAAAAATTTCATATTATATTTTTATTGGATAGATTTTTCTTTTCTAAGAATTTTGATATCTCATTTATATTTTTCTGACTTAAATTGAATTCTCTAAATTCATTTGAAATCTCTGGAATTTATGGATTTGAATTAAAATGAAACAAAGTACTAAAGCTACCCGGACAGAGCTACACACAGCCACTGGCCAGTGGGCCATTGGTCCACAATGGCTGCCACGTGAGCGTGGACTGGTAAAAATTGAAACCATGTCCAGTAGCTCACGGTGGCCGGCGGAAATCGGCCATCGCCGTCGATCCAGGGCTCGCACGGACAAACTACCTACACTACGAGGCTCAGTGCACCGAGGTGAACATGCTGGTACCAACGCCGCCCCTATTTGGTCGCCGGAGCAAGCTTGACGGAGAGGTGCGGCGGCGGTGCTCACGGCTAACGACGCGCTGGTGCTACGGCGCATGATTGAGCAAGGCGGGCACACCAGGAGATCGAGGAGCTCACCAGGAGCACGATGAGCTTGGTGGCGAGGCGAGAGGAGGTCGGCATCGCCGGAATTGTTAGCTCCGGCCGTCGGAGAGGATGAGGTCGTTGACGATGCTCCGGGAAGCTACGACCCGATTCCTCTTGCCCAGTGGGCAAGTCAAGCACGGTGATGACGATGGTGGCCACGGCGATGCTTGGGAAGGCTCCAGTCGTCGGTGGTAATGGTGACCGAGGTGGGTTAGGGTTTCGGTTTGGGGCAAAATGGAGCAGAGGAAGAAGAAAGTGAGCTAGGGTTCGTCCTCGAGCTTTTATATGGCGCAAGGGCGCGCCTCGTCACGCCGTCGGTCGAGGAGGAGCCGCCAGCAACGAGGAGAAGAGGAGCACGCCGTCGTGCTGTCCTCCATGCGCACGAAGAGGATGAGGATGACTCCTCCCTCTGTTATTTTGGCGAAGGGTTACATGGGTGGCCTGTTGGGCTGTGACTTGGGCCGAGTTGTTGGGCTGCTCTGCAGGCTACTGCTGGGCTGCTCCGGCCAGGTGAGCCTGTTTCTACATTTTCTTTTATTTCAGTTTTCCTTTTTCTGTTTTCCATTTTGTTAATTTAAATACTATTTTGAATTCAATCATATTTTGTAAATTTGATTGATTGAATTCAAGTAATATTCATTCCAGGCACTTAAAGATTGTTGTTGTGTATTAACAATCTTAATATGGTACTAAAACATTGGTTTCTTAATTACTATTGATATTTGGATTTAAATATTCCTATTGACATGAATTTGAATATCATCTTGAAATATTCAAATTATTTTCCAATTATATTTTTCTCACTTAGTGATATGTAGGTTTTATTTGGTATTACTTTGCAAGAAACAATCTCATGGTAATATTTATTACTGGATTTCAAATAAGAAGGTGGTTTTAATGGCATGATTTCATGTGCTAAAATGTCTCTAAGGATTTGACCTCCTATTTTATTATTTTGTCACTTGACTATTATTTCATATACATAATTATGTGTTAATGAATTGGAAACTCAGCTTGAACTCCTTCCAAGTTTAGTATTAATACTATTGTTTAGTAACACCTTAAAATACCTAGAATAGGTACTATTCTCATCATGGTTTGGTCTTGGTTGTAAAGATAAGTGGTTGATCACCACCATGGTTTTAATTATAGACTTTAGCACTAGGTTAATCTTAGGTTCAATAATTGAAGCATAAGTTTTAGTTTGTGAGCAATTCTTGGGTTCTAATGATATTCACCTAATGACATATGGTTTGGAACTTAAATGTGGATTAGGTTTATATTTGTGATCACCCAAATGATGCACCAACTAGGGTTTAGTCTCCCCTATCCATGATAAGGTGGTTACTTGCTTAATAGTTGATGTTCTCCTTTAGTTACTAAGGAGTTGAGAGTTGGTTTTGTCTTCTCCCAATTAACTTCTATTACTATCCTCAATTTATCATTCAAGTGACTACAGTGGTTATGTTTCTTTTTATAGTTAACTTTGGTTATATGGATGAATAGTTTCTCACCATATAAAGTATAGAGTTTGACTCTAAGGTTTTCTTAGGTTCTTTAATTAAGGAATAAGTGGAATGTAGATGTGGTAGGATTCTACTTATGATCACCAAGTGATTCACAGGCTTAGGATTGAGATATAAACCTAGGGTTGCTTACTAGTGATCTTCCTACAATTTCATGTGGTCAATGATATCTACTTAACATATTAAGGTTTAAGATTGTCCTTACATATCTCCAAAGCATGGTCATATATTAGATATGATCCAATTATTCTTAATGTCTTCTACTTTAAGTTTTTAGGGTTTATGATCATTACACAATTTATAATGATCAAAGGTTTAGCTTCCTATGGTATTACTAGAAATATTTAGATATGGTTGTACCAATTACCCCTCTCACTTCACAAGGACTTTGATTATAATCTAGGGTTCTAGTCAAGGAATGATGATGTGATTATCTAAATATGTGGTCTTCTTTAGAATTCTACCTTGCTATCTTCTGTAGCTTGTTCTTCAGGAATTCTGAGAAACCTGCATCTTGTGGCAGGCCTCCACCTCCTAGCTGCTTCATCTTTATCCTAACTATTTTATGGAGTGGCTCAATGTATTGGTTTTCTTGCATCATGGTGCAAGATGATGAAATAAATGAAGTGTGAGGCTCCTTTTATAGGCTTGGGCATGCTCTAGTATCATGACACATAGGTGGATGACTCTTTCTTTGATTTGATGAGTAAGGTGCTTGGTTGTCATACTCTCATCCATAGCAATCCTTTAAGCATGAGGTGGCATAGCTTAGGACTCAAGTTATGTAGATATTTTCATCCTATGTGGCATGGGTATTATCCTCTCATGTGATTTGTTTTGGGATAGCCAAGTGGCTTTTGTTACTAAATGTCTTATAAATGATCTTATGCTAATGGGTGAGTCACTATATCATATGTGATTGTAGTTATATTATAATTAGGATCAAAATGTCAAGAATAAGAATTATACCCCAATTTTGAATGATGATGTTTGATTTCACCAAGGCATGATCATAAGAGTTTCAAAGTACTCATAGTTTATTTTATTCAAATAGTTGGAACTATAATTCGTAATGTAAACGAATTTAGTTTTGTAATATTCCACATATTTAATAAGTTATGATTGCAATAAGAATGTGTGGCTTTTATGCACTTAGGTCCTTGTGTTTTTCTATATTTGGTATTTAGTTTTAAAGTGAATTCAATTGTACCCCAAGGTAGTTGCTCAACTTTTCAGTGTTAATAAATTAGAGTTTGTTTCTTATCTCTTGGATGATATAGACCTCTCCCATCTCTAGGGTTTAATGATAAGCTTGTGTTGGTGTTAACTTCAAAGGTTTTAGTTCAAGAAATACCATGAGGTTCATGGTAAGATCATGGATTAGTTTAAGACATGGAAAAGATAAGTGAAGAATGGTTTCACCATTTCTTGTTACTTGATTTCCAATTGGATGGATGTTCATATGTTATGGCAAGGAATACCATGTTATGATCTTTAATAAGATCAAGTAGTTGATCCTTGATTAATATGTTCTTGGGTTGGTTTTAATTCCATTTGATCTAACCACTTAGATCAAATCATCTCTACCCAAAACAAGGTTTTATCAAAGGTCACATTGAGGTTTATAGCACTTGACTTGATGGGCTACTTCAATTCCACCAGGGTCAAGTGAAACTTCACTTACTGTGATTGTTTTACTTTAAAGCGTGAAAATTCCCCGGATTTTCTATGCATGAATGCAATGCACACATCTGTTTCCTCTATTTTTGTAACCCCAAATCCTGGGATATTACACTTTTGACGAGCGAAGCGAGGCCCGTCGCCGGTAGGCTTGGTACGGTACGGATCGTTTGGCATCGCCTATATATACATCTTGTAAGCCGCCTGTTAGGGTTTATCAGATTATAAGATAACCCATGACGTTTGTAAACACTTCCCGATATAGTGAAGTTTTGCTGGCTGGCGTCCGTGGTTTTCCCCCTTCTGTGTTGGAAGGGGTTTTCCACGTTAAATATTGTGTCTCTGCTGCGTTTACCTTTATCGTTCTTCGTTATTTGCTTGTCGCTTTTATAACAAGTGGTATCAGAGCCCGTGTTTCAATCTAGGGTTTTGTGACATGTCTTCCTTGAAGTTCGATCTACCGCAGCTGGCTTATACCACGAGATTTTCTCTGTGGCAAGTGAAAATGAGGGCCATCCTTACCCAATCTTTTGATCTGGATGAAGCTCTTGATGGATTTGGCAAGAAAGAAGCCAAGACCTGGACCGACGATGAAAAGAGGAAAGACCGTAAGACTTTTTCATTAATTCAGCTTCATCTATCACAAGCTACAAGAAGGTGCGTCAATGATGAATCACCTATCGATCTTTAGAGAGATCATTTTTGATTTGATGTCCATGGAGGTAAATTATGATGATGAGGATCTCGCTCTTATACTGTTAGTCTCATGCCTAATTCTTTTGCGAATTTTCGAGACACCTTGTTATACTGCCGTAATGAACTAACCCTTGCCGAAGTTTATGAGGCCCTTCCAACAGAGGGAAAAGATGAAATCTATGGTGCAGACAGAGGGTTTGTCATCTAAGGCAGAGCACTACAGGTCCGAGGCAGGACCGAAAAAAGAAACAACAACTACAACAGAGATAAGAGCAAGACCGACAGAGGTCGCTCAAAGTCCAAGGGACGAGATGGTAAGTTCTGCAAGTATTGTAAGAAAGCTAGCCACAATATTGATGATTGCTGGAAGTTGCAGAACAAAGAGAAAATAAACGGTACTTACCAATCGAAAAATAAATCTGAGGGTGATGGTAAGGCTGCTGTTGTTTCCAGTGATAATTCTGATGGTGATTGCCTAGTTGTGTTTGCTGGTTGTATTTCTGGTAATGATGAGTGGATCCTTGATTCTGCATGTTCGTTTCATATTTGCTGTAACAAAGATTGGTTTAGTTCTTATGAGTTTGTCCAGAGTGGAGATGTTGTGTGTATGGAAGATAACAACCCGCGTGAGATCGTGGGCATTGGCTTCGTTCAGATCAAGATGCATGATGGCATGACACGCACTCTGACAGATGTGAGACACATACCTGGTATGGCCAGAAATCTGATCTCTCTCAGTACCCTTGATGTTGATGGGTACAACGGTTGTCGCGGAGTTGTGAAGGTATCAAAAGGTTCCCTCGTTCACATGATTGGTGATATGAATTCTGCAAAATTATATGTTCTTAGAGGTAGCACTTTGTCTGGTATTGCTGCTGTTATTATTCCTGATGAACCTGGTAAAACTAATCCGTGGCATATGCGTCTTGGAAATATGAGTGAACATGGCATAGCAGAATTGCACATGAGAGACCTGCTAGATGGCTGCAATTTGAGTAAGTTTGAGTTCTGTGAGCACTGCATTTTTGGTAAGCATAAAAGAGTTAAATTCAATGCTTCCATTCATACCACTAAAGGGATTCTAGATTATGTGCATGCTGATGTGTGGGACCTTCCCGCAAGACTTCTCTTGGTGGTGCAAATTACATGCTTACTATCATAGATGATTACTCTAGAAAAGTGTGGCCATTCTTTCTGAAACATAAATCTGATGTGTTTGATGCTTTTAGAAAGTGGAAAGTTATGGTAGAGAAGCAAACAGAAAAGAAAATTAAATTGCTTCGTACTGACAATGGCATGGAGTTTTGTTCTACTGTTTTCAATGATTATTGCAGCGAAGAAGGCATTGTCAGGCAACACACCATCCCATATACTCCTCAGCAGAATGGTGTGGCGGAGAGGATGAACAGAACCATCATCTCCAAGGCTCGCTGGATGTTGCCAAATGCTGATATGCATAGACGTTTTTGGGCTGAAGCAGCCTCCACCGCTTGTTACTTGATAAACAGGTCACCTTGCATTCCGCTTGATAAGAAAACTCCTATTGAGGTATGGTCTGGTTCATCTGCTGATTATTCACAGTTGAGAGTTTTCGGTTGCACTATTTATGTTCATGTTGATAATGGAAAGCTAGAGCCTAGGGCTGTTTAGTGTGTGTTGCTTGGTTATGGTTCAGGAGTTAAGGCATACAAGTTATGGAATCCTGAAACTAAGAAAGTTTTGCATTGCAGGAATGTAGTCTTTAATGAGGCTGTCATATTTTATAAGAGTTCATCTACAGATGATACTAATGCTGTTGATTTTTCTGATGATGAACAACAGAGGATTAGCGTGCAGGTGGAGCACGTGGAGGAGAAAGAAAATGATGTTGCTGAAAATGATAACTCTGTTGTTCAGCACTCACCACCTGTTTTGCAGCAAACAAATAGTTATATTGTTGCTGATATACCGAGGCGTAACAAAGGTCCACGTCCTCGTTTAATTGAAGAATGTAATTTTGTTCATCATGCTTTGAGTTGCGCTGAACAGGTGGAGCATGATACTGAACCTGCTACATATATTGAGGCCGTTGCATCCGTTGACCGCGTGAAGTGGATTTCTACTATGCAAGAGGAGATGCAATCGCTTGACAAGAATGACACATGGAATGTTGTGCCCTTGCCTAAACAAAAGAAGGTTGTCCGCTGTAAGTGGATATTTAAAAGAAAGGAAGGTTTGTCTCCTAATGAGCCTCCGAGGTTTAAAGCAAGGTTAGTAGCAAAAGGTTTCAGCCAAATTACAGGTATTGATTATATTGATGTATTCTCTCCGGTTGTGAAGCATAGTTCCATTCATGCATTCTTTGGTATTGTGGATATGCATGATCTTGAGCTTGAGAAGCTAGATGTAAAGATTGCTTTTCTGCATGGTGAGCTTGAGGAGGAGATATACATGGACCAACCTGAAGGTTTTGTTGTGCCTGGTAAGGAGGATCTTGTTTGCAAGCTAAAGAGGTCACTTTATGGTTTGAAACAGTCTCCAAGACAGTGGTATAAAAGGTTTGATTCGTTTATGATTGCACATAAGTTTAAGAGATCTCAGTATGATAGTTGTGTTTATATCAAGTTTGTTAATGTATCACCAATATACTTGCTGTTATATGTTGATGATATGTTGATTGCTGCCAAGAGCAAGAAAGGGATCACTACTTTAAAGTCACAATTAAGTAGTGAGTTTGAGATGAAGGATCTTGGTGCTGCTAAGAAAATACTAGGTACGGAAATTACAAGAGACAGAAAATCTAGTGTGTTATTTCCTAGTCAGCAAAATTACATTCAGAAAGTTATTCATCATTTTAATATGCATGATGCAAAGTCTTTTAGTACACCTATTGATCCTCACTTTAAATTGTCAGCATTACAATGTCCTAGTACTGATGGAGATATTGAGTACATGTCACGAGTTCCATATTCTAGTGATGTTAGTTCCTTGATGTATGTCATGGTCTGTTCTTGCCCTGATTTGTCATATGCTATGAGTTTGGTCAGTCGATACATGGCTAATCCTGGTAAAGAACGTTGGAAAGTTGTTCAGTGGATTTTCAGGTACCTTCGTGGCACATCTAAAGCTTGCTTGAAGTTTGGCAAGACCGGTGAGGGACTCGTAGGCTATGTGGATTCAGATTTTTCTGTCGATGTGGATAAGAGAAGATCCCTCACAGGTTATGTGTTCACTGTTGGTGGATGTGATGTGAGTTGGAAGGCAATGTTACAACCCGTTGTTGCCCAATCTACGACCGAAGCAGAATATAAAGCAATTAATGAAGCTTGCCATGAATCCGTTTGGTTGAAAGATTTGTATGCTGAGCTTTGTGGAGATGATTCTTGCATTAACTTGTTTTCTGACAGTCAAAGTGCAATACACCTTACTAAAGATCAAATGTTTCATGAGAGGACAAAGCACATTGATATCAAGTACCATTATGTGCGCGATATTGTTGCTCAAGGTAAACTGAAGGTATGCAAGATAAGTACTCATGATAATCCTGCTGATATGATGACAAAGCCAGTTCATGTTTCCAAGTTTTAGCTTTGCTCGAGCTTGGTTGGTATAACTATTTAGCCCAAGTGGTGTTGGCGCCAGCAAGTGTTTTTCTTTGTTGTTCAGGAGATTGTTGAAGTTCATGCTACAAGATGGAATTTGTCTCAAGGTGGAGTGTGTTATATTATGATCCAAATTCATATACTAAAGGGAGGCTAACTTCTGACGAGTGGAGCGAGACCCGTCGCTGGTAGGCTCGGTACGGTACGGATCGTTTGGCACCGCCTATATATACATCTTGTAAGCCGCCAGCTAGGTTTTATCAGATTATAAGATAACCCACGGTGTTTGTAAACACTCCCCAATATAGTGAAATTTTGCTGGCTAGCGCCCGTGGTTTTTCCCCGTCTGTGTTGGAAGGGGTTTTCCACGTTAAATCTTGTGTCTCCGCTGCGTTTAGCTTTATCGTTCTTCATTATTTGCTTGTCGCTTTTATAACACATTGCATGCATGTCATGGACATGGTTGTCAATGACAAGCTTGCCATTGACAAGCCGTGCGGATAACCGCGTCGGCCAATGACAAGCCATTATCATTGTGTGATTCTTTGCAGAGCTAGGAGTACCTACGGGGGTACCCGGAGGGGCCGGTGGAGGTCCATGAATACATTATGTCAGATTACAGCTCCGGGATAATAAAATTGCACTGACGGGTGCGTACTATGCTATCTACACACTGAAGGATCATCTAGGCCGTTATGCACACCTAGGCCACGGTCCCCGGCAGAAGCCCCAAGCGTTCTTCTTGCAGCTCTCCAGCACTGACCTCCTCAAGCTGAGTGTGCCTCTCGCCATGGAGCAGCGATCAAGAATTACAAGCTCAAAAATGACTGGCAGTAAGTGAAGACATCGTTGTATCTATATGGGGAAGTACCGTGAGAACAATGTGCAGTTATACTAGAGGGGTGAGAGGGCCGCCTTCATCAAAGGCTGGAGTGAGTTCGCCCGGAAATCCCAGATGGCCGTCAATGACATGATCGTCTTCACCCCCACGGATGGTGGCTTCGACGTCAAGCTGTACATGTATGACACCTCTGTCGTCAGCATTTGGGACTGCAAGAAGCAAATCTAGGGCTGCTATGAAGATCCTATCTATGAAGGTCGCCATTAGAGGCAGCCGTCCATGTTATATGCTTGTTTAGTTGCTTTTGTGACGTTGTGGTGTAGTGTTGTCCTCATGAGATTGTTGAACAATCCTTTTGTGCTAGGGTGTGTTTCCCTGGTGTAACTATAATACTGATTATGATGAACTAAGTGTAACTATGATACTGATTAGGATGAACTAAATGTAACTATGATACTGATTAGGATGAACTAGGTGCACGTTAGTACTCATATGCTACTACTAAGCAAGTTACTAGTATGTTAGATGTTCATATGATGTGTATTATGCTTCTATGCTTGTCCTGATCGTGTGTATGCATTGTGTGATGGTAAGATCACTATATTTAAATGTGGTGAGGCGATACCAGATGTGTGTGCCTAAAATGGCAACCAACCACATGTTTCTTGACTAAACACAGATGAAAGGACATGGATGCCGCCTAGAGGGGGGTGAATAGGCGGTTTGAAAATTTTACGATTATGGCTTAACAAATGTGAAATAAAACTAGCGTTTAATTTATCAAGCACAAAATCTATATAACTAGGGTTCACCTATGTGCACCAACAACTTATGCTAAGCAATACAAGTAAATATATGATAGCAAGATATATATAACTTCAAGCACAAAGGCTATCACAAAGTAAAGTGCATAGAAAAATAGCTCGGGTATAGGAATAACCGAGGTGACGCGAAGATGACGATGTATCCCAAAGTTCAAACTCTTGCGAGCTCTAGTCTCCGTTGGATCGGTGTGGAGGATAAAACACTCCAAACGCCACGAAGGCCTCACCGTATGCTCCTCGACCCTTCCCACCAAAGGGGAAGACCTCGATCCACTATGGAACCTTAGGATGGTCACCGAACCTGCACAAAGCTTGGGGCTATCTCCACAACTTAATTGGAGGCTCCCAATAAATCGCCACAAAGGCCTTGCCCTTGAAGAATCTCCACAACTTAATTGGACTCCCCAAGAACACCACAAATACCACTAAGCCGTCTAGGGTCCAAAGACTCAAGAGGAACAAGCTCCCGAAGTGAATATCTCACGAACTTTCACCTCCACGTATCACCGCGGAGAAATCAAACCGATGCACCAAATGCAATGGTTAGTACACCACAAAGATGCCCAAATCCTTCACTCTCAAATTCCAACAAAGCTACTACAACTATTGGGGGAATAAGAGAGGAAGAACAAAAGAAGAAGATGAACACAAAATTTCTCTCCAAGATCCAGATCTAGAGATTCCCTCACAAAAAGGGGGATTTGATTGGTGCAAATATAGATCTAGATCTCTTCTCTTTTTTTTTCTCATATTTGAGCAAGAATCATGGAGAGGTTGAGGGATAGGAAGAGCTCTCAAGATGCAACAATGGTGGAGAGCAAGAGGTCGAACAAGAAGTGGGGAGAGAGAGGAGGAAGAAAGCCTTAAAATGGGGTCTCAGATTTCTGCCTGTTGGGGCCAAAATCGCGACTGGCCGGCAGTGCCGGCCTGGTGCCACCGGCAGTTCCGGGGTGCTCCCGGCGGTAGTGTCGGGGTGCTCCAACGGCATTGCCAGCGTCCCTGAGAAAACCCAGACACCCAATACAAAAACCTTAAGTACTTTTGTTTTTGAACTCTGATTTCGATGATCTTGGGCTCGTTGAAATCACAACAACGAGCTCTACAATAATATACATAGAAACATAATATTCTATCAAGGGAGGATAGAAACAAATGAATAAAGGTTTTACCTATCTATAAAAGACAAACCGATAGAACCTTCAATATGGAAAATGCAACAACTTGAGTTAGCAAACTCAGATTTAGGTGAAACCAATTTTGTTGTAAGGAGGGTCAAAAAGGATACCCCAAAAAGACTGAAAAACTGAAGAACAGGTGAGATAGATTTTTCTATGTATTTTAGAGTTAAAACTCTCAACATGAAGAACCGAGAAAAACTCCAATATCGAAAACGCAACAAGTGATTCATGCAGAATCCGTTTTCGATGGACTAGAGCTTATTATGGAAATAACCACAAGCTCTAAACTACCACATGCATAATATACAAATAAGAACAAAGAAAGATGATTCAAGGATGCATAGGTTTGAGCTCTCTCCGAATGATACGATCGAGCTACTCACTCGAGAGGCCCCTTGATAGTACGACAACTAACCTATAAACCGGTGTCCCAACTAAACCATGAGACCGGTAAGAAATACACCCTATCACTAACAACCCTTAACCTTGTGCATTCCACTTGAGCTCGATGATGAAAATCTTGACTGCAACAAGATGGAACACCTTTCTTGATTGTGCTTGCTTGATGAAGTCTTGAAGATTGCTCCCCCATACACCACTATGGGAGAGCTTCTTCTTCGGCGCATCTTCACATATCCTTGATCACCATATGGATCGAAAGTGTCAACACCCGGATTTTTAAGTCCAGATGCCTATTATGCCATACATCGCAATCCCAAGAATATTGTTGTTGCGAGACATAACAGTTGATATCATAAGTCATCATTCATTAAAAACCATAGTCGTCTTACAAATAGGGATCACATGATCCAATATTACACAAATAGTTGATGTAATGATCAACGAACACATTACATAGCGGAAGCGTAGTAGTAGTGAACTATCTAACCCACAGGCCAACGCTTGACATCAGAAGATACTCCTAGTTGTCGTAAACGTCTTGCTGGCCGTCATCTTGGTCATCTTTGCTCCTCTTCATAGTCTGGCCATTTGAATAGCCAGGGACACAGCCGTGAGTACTTTAAAGTACTCACAAACTAATGCTAGTGTAAGTACTATCAATTTTAGTAATGGGGTGCTAAGCTCTAGGTTTATTTGCATAAATCCAAGTTTAGTTCATAAGCATTTAGTAAAAGACTCTTCAATGGCTAACTAACTCAAGTGGGAACATTAGTGTCATTCCCACAACTCAGTTGTGATTCAAGTCAAGTCACCATTCAAATCATCAATCCTTTTCAAGAAAACATCTGAACACGGTACAGAATGGCCTTTCCAATCGTCTGTAACCGTGGGCACGGCTAATCGAATAGGTTTACACTCTGCAGAGGTTGCACACTTATGCCACAACATTTGATTACATCTGTCAGGGATAGGCCTGAATAATCGTAACTCAGTACGTGGATCATCAGCCATAACCTTTCACTTACATACCCTAGTATAGGTACCTCTCCCCATGAGCTTGGCCTCCCAGTGAAGACAAACTGTCAGCCTGGGAACTGCACAGGGCTTGGGCCGTACATTCACCTCATTTCACATCATTTCACCAAGCCTCGGCATAACCCCTATGATGCTTGTTTAGAGGGAACCCATACTAAGATGCATGAACTTCCAGTTAAGCCCTACCCATAATCAGGTATTGTGGGGGTAGTAAATTATTGGAAAGGTATCGCATCCAAACCCAACCATCAGTTTTTATCAAATTCACCATTCATTCAAGTCACATTCACCTTTAAAATCTTTCAAAGACATTTCACATGTTCCCATCTAGAGTAGTAAATTTTATTTGTTAGCACTAGCAACTAGTCATGAGGGGTGCTAACTATCTGGTAGATCTCTAGGATAAATTTGATACTCTGGCTCTACTCTATACTTAGACCAAAGTTAACTATAAAAGGAAGCTTTGATAAACAAAGTAAAAGTTTGCAAGGTAAAAACTTGGGATTGGATCATTGAACATAAAGTAAAAGTGTAATGGTGCCTTGCTCTAGTAGAGCTTTGCACTTGCAAGAATATTAGCTTGCCTTGGTTGGTGTACTGATCAAAGTGGTCCACTTCTTCCTGGATGTAGACCTCCTCCTCCTGGTACTCCTTGGTACCAACGTCTAAAAACGGATACGAGGTAGCAATCACCAATCAAAGCTTAAGAGCTAGACTAATCACACACAAAGTTCACACAAGCTAATCTATCATCACCACATTGCTATCATGTTGATTAACTTTGTTTTCTTCTTAAGAAAAATAATTTCCTCTCATTACAAATCTTGATTTAGGGTTTCTCTTTAGTTCTTGGAGAAATAATTTCCTCTCATTGAATCTTGTTAAGATTTAAGTTCCTCAAATAAGTAATGTATGAATCCATGTTGACCAAGGTCAACAATTCATCATTATCATTTGGGAAAATGATTTAAATGAGGTAGAGTACCTCATGCAATTTAACACTACCTTAATCACAATTTAATACCACCAAAATTCAATATGAGATCAAGTAGACCATGGTCACTTCCTTATGTTGAGTTACTTGAGACAAGATTTAAATGAGGGAGTACCTCTCATATGATTTAACAAATAGTTTTGGAAAATTTAAATGGACTAGAAATAGCCATAAAGCCATTACTTATTCTAGCCCATGAGCATACAAAGTAACCATGTGATATTTTTACATAAACATGTAGAGTATGTGAAATTTGATTTATGAGAGTTGAAATCAACTCAAAAGCATTTTTGGTTGATTTTTAAATAAAGTTTGAAGTTTGAAAAGGCCCTGCCTTGTTATTTTTGTCACATTAATTCTACAAAGAATCTAAGGTTGAGACCAGTGGGGTTGGGTATATCTTTTCACAAGCTTTCCAACCATATAAAATTCATGGTTTAGCCAATTTGATTCTATTAAATTTTGAAAAAGCATCTGTGAGCAATTTTGATTTAAATCAAATATTCGAATTTGAAAACTTGGGCCAGCGCGGGAAAAATGATGGGCCAGAACGAGGGAGAGGGAGTTGGGCCAACCCAGGTACGCATCTGGCGCGAGCGGGCCACCTGACAGGTGGGGCGAGGATGTCAGCGGGTCAAACTCACCGAATCGGTACGCAGCGCGAGGGACGTTGGATTAGACGATGATCTGACGGTCGAGCGTCGTCGTCGTCGTCGACGAGAAGCGAGCACTGGCACGGTGGAGGGAGGGGGTCGGAGGCGAGCCTGGACTCCGGCGATCGATGGTGTTGATGCAGGACGACGTTGCGGATGACGGCGAGGCAGCTGGTACCGACAGCGACTCCAATGGTGGCAGAAATCAACGGCGACGTCTGCGGCGGTTCCGCGGGCTCCGGCGATGAATTGGCTTGCTCCGGTGGTCAATGTGGATGGGAGAGGAGTGGAGGAGATCGAGGAGAAGGTGGGGAGCGAGATGGTGTGAAGAGAAAGGCTCGGGGAGGCTCTATTTATAAGGGCGCAGGTGTGCTGCGGGTGCCCGTGGAGGTCGACGGTGGCTATGGCGCTAGGGGTCGCTAGAGGGCAAGGTAGGGGCGCATCGTGTTGGCGATGTCTTAGTGGTCACAGCGAGCGTCAGAGCGCATCAGATGGAGGACGAGCGCGTGCAGGAGGGTGATGGGAGCGGGCAGTGCCGTGGCGGAAGGACGGCGATGATGTCGACGGCGGCAGCGCTCGCGCGGGCAAGGGAGCATGTCTGGCGGATTCCTGGTGATGTGGTGATGCTCCAGGCGGACGCAGGGGTCAAGGCGAGGTCGTGGTCAGCGGGGAGGGCGCGTGTCCTGCCGTGCCCGTGGGCGGCGTCGATGCCAACCCTGGCACGTTCTGGGCGTTGCGGACATGGCGCGTTCCAGGCGCTGCGGTGCTCCTCTCCGACCATGGCTAGTATAGGCAGGCTCAGTGAATCATGGGGAAGCAGGGGGACATGGTTGGCGAGGCTAGATGAGAGGGGAGCTAGGGTGGCATGGTGCATGTGAGGCATGGCTGGGATGGGCATGGCATTGCCATGTCTGGCCATTCCTAGGGGTGCAATGTAGGTGTATTATGTTGGAGGGAACAAGGAGACAAGGTTGGATCAAGTGGGGATCAAAGTTTGGCCAGGGCACTATTTCAAATAGTGATTTTGATTTAGTTTGATTTTTGCCCACCAAGTGTTTGATACAATGGCCGAAAGAAAAGAAATTTCAAATTTTGAAAATCTTTTTGGTGGATTTGATTCAAAAATTAATTGGCACACAATGGTGGTGGTGGGGTGCAAAGTTGAGTTGGTTTGCAAGATTTCAAAAAGTGCACAATCTAGAATCTGATTGGATGTATCTACTTTGCTTGATCATAATTTGAAATTGGGAAAGAATTTGCAGGGGTGGTTTTGAGCAAAGTTGTTCACCTTGATGTGGTATTGGATGAGGTGCAAAGAGTTGGAATTGTTTGGTTTGAAAATCTCTTAATACAGAGGATCAAAGTATGCATCAGGTTAAAATTGGCAGTTTTGACCATTAGTGTATGTGAGCACAATTTGCATTCAAATTTGATTTGATTTGAGTTTCTTTGATTCCAAAAGTGTTTATAAGTGTTTAGTAACATTCTACAAGCAATGTCACAAGCTAAATTAGCCTAGGTCAAAGTTTTGCAAAATGGCCATAAGCACATGTATGTGATGAATTGCATTTTTCTTATTTTCTTATTTTCTTTTTCTTTGCTTCACTTAGGCAGGGTTTAGTGTTTATTTAGTGTTAGATTGAGTTTGGTAAAGGTTTCAAACCATTTGGGTAGGGTATGAGGGCATAGGTCAAGATTTGCCATTATGGCTATATGCCACATATGCCTCTATGCATAATTTTATTTTATTTTTGTTTCACAAAGGATTTAGTTGGTAAGTGATAGGTTGAGTTTGTTGAGTTTTTTTCAAATCATCCAACAAAGTAGAACATGTCTTAGTTCATTATTTGCAAAAATATCCATAGGCTTACATAGGCCTTTCTTTTTAATTTAATTTCTTTTTATTTTGCTTTTATCTTAGAGGGAGAAAAGGAGAGTGAGGTTTAGGGTTTTGAAACATATTCAAAACATCAAGCAACTATCATGGAAAGGATCACTCTACATGCTTGAATACTATGCATATTACTTAGATTAATAAAAGTTTTTGTTGGTTCCAAAATTTGGAAAATAGGGAAATTCATTTTCTCTTGGTTTTAAAATTTGGGATGTTACAAACCCTTCCCCCTTAAACAAATCTCGTCCCGAGATTTTAAGAAAAGTTAGGTTCCTAAGAGAGATTGGGCAATTGGATTAACAAGAAAACATACTTGGCATGGCCTGAGGTGCTTCTGGTGCTTCTGTTGCATTCATGTGGTAGAGGCGGCCGTTGCGGTTGTCCCGGTTCCTTCTAGCTGCAAAGCGGCGCTGTTGCTGGGCAGGTGCAGCGGTGTAGGTGGAAGTCTTGGCTAACCTTTTGGGGCACTCATTGGAGTAGTGTCCCACAATTCCGCATTCATAACAAGTTATTGTTGACTTGTCCTTTGGGGTGACGGGGATAGCGTTGCTTCCAGTCCTCCGGGCTTCGGGGGTCCTCCATGGTTGTTGGTGTAGTTTGGACGATAAGTCTGAGTAGGTGACATGTTGTTTCTTGGGGCAAATCCTCCAGTTGAATTGTTGTGGTACTTCTGTGTATGGTGGGTTCCATTCGGGTTCATCATCATGTGCTTGCGGTTCTCGTTGGCTTGGTGCAGTTTTCCTTCCATCTGGATGGCTGAGTCCACCAGGGCTTCCAGGTCGGCAAACGGAATGTTGACCAGTACAGTCTGCATCTCGTCGTGCAGTCCGTTCAGAAATCTCTCTTTCCTCTTCCCGTTGGTGTCGGCCTCATCCGGGGCGTACCTTGACAGAGTGAGGAATCTGTCGCGGTATTCTACCACGGACATCCTGCCTTGCTTGAGTTCGCGGAACTCGTCTCTCATCTTCTTGATCAGTCCTTGGGGCACATGGTATTTGCTAAACTTGAGCTTGAAGTCCTCCCAGGTCATCATTTGTCCCGCATTCATTGCGCGGGCGCTTGTCCACCAGGCTCTGGCAGGTCCTGACAGGTAGTGGGTGGCAAACAACACTTTCTTTGCGGCTTCTACTCCCGCAACTTCTAGGTTGTTCTCCATGGTTTGGAGCCAGTCATCTGCGTCAAGTGGCTCCTCGGTCTTGCTGAACATGGGTGGGTTGGTGTTCTGAAAGTTCTTCAGCTTTGACCCGGGGTGGTCGTGGTTTCCATGGCCTTGGTTGTTCTGAGCGATCTGCTGCAATGCGGCAATATTGGCTTGCTGTTCAGCTCTCTCGGCTTCTCGGTCTGCCATCATCATCTGCAGCATCTGCATCATGGCGTCTTGGTTGGTGCTGCGGGTTGGTGGGGCCATCTGAACATTGAGGTAGATGATAGGATAAGAGGGAAATTTCTATGGTTTGTTTGGTTAAAGTCAAAAAGTTCAAAACTTGAAAACTTGAGTAGTGTTGAGGGGGTAAAACCAACAACACTTTTTCATTCATACCAAACATCACACATTACAAAGTTAACACACCGTTGGTTTAAAGAACCATTCATTCGCTCTACGATACAAGGGAACTGATGCAAACTCACACCTACTAAAGTGCTTTAGTGATACTACTCTTCAAGGTGGATTCTTTGTCTTCACGGGTAATGTGCTTGGCGAAAGGTGAGGGCGTTGTCCAACTCTTTGCGGGTCTTGTACAACATGAAATCCAGATATGTCACATAATGGTTCAGCTCCGGGTGCGGTGGCATGGTTATTGGTCTTCCCATGGGGTCATGTCTTGGGTAGTAGACGAAGCGAGTGTTTTTGAGCTTGTTCACATTCTGTCCACACAGACGGGCAATTGCTTCCTGCATAGCTCTGACTATTCCTTCCTTCCAAGTGTTTCCCGTTACAGAAAAACCATATGGTTTCCCATATTGCGGCTCCAAGCTTTCCTCTCAGATCTGCAGTAACTTCCCACCGAGGTGGTTTTCCCGACTGATCATGGAGTGGCACTCCAAAGAACTCGGGATACGGGCGTCCTAGATATTCAACCAGTTGTTTCAAATCCTTCTCGAACATTAGGTTTCCTCCGTGGCCAAGCTGATAGGACTCGCAGTTGTACTCCATCTGTGAAGAATTAGGATGAGTGAGTTAGAGAAGTAGGCAAGTGTGCAAACTTTTATGTAGAATTACAAGGAAAAGTAGAGCATGGATTTCTCCTTTTGAAAAGATCTCAAGGATACGAGTGAGAATAAGTTTTCAGAAATATTCACTTCATTTGTTTTGAAACTAAGATTTTCGGACGTCCATTCTAACTAGGGTCTCCTAAGGTCAAACAATGACTCTGATACCAACTTGTCAACACCCGGATTTTTAAGTCTAGATGCCTATTATGCCATACATCGCAATCCCAGGAATATTGTTGTTGCGAGACATAACAGTTGATATCATAAGTCATCATTCATTACAAACCAACCACAGTCGTCTTACAAATAGGGATCACATGATCCAATATTACACAAATAGTTGATCTAATGACCAACGAACACATTACATAGCGGAAGCGTAGTAGTAGTGGACTATCTAATCCACAGGCCAACGCTTGACGTCAGAAGATACTCCTAGTTGTCGTAGACGTCTTGCTGGCCGTCATCTTGGTACTGCTGCTCCTCTTCATAGTCTGGCCATTTGAATAGCCAGGGACACAGCCGTGAGTACTTTAAAGTACTCGCAAACTAATGCTAGTGTAAGTACTATCAATTTTAGTAATGGGGTGCTAAGCTCTAGGTTTATTTGCAAGTTTAGTTCATAAGCATTTAGTAAAAGACTCTTCAATGGCTAACTAACTCAAGTGGGAACATTAGTGTCATTCCCACAACTCAGTTGTGATTCAAGTCAAGTCACCATTCAAATCATCAATCCTTTTCAAGAAAACATCTGACAACGGTACAGTATAGTCTTTCCAATCGTACGTAACCGTGGACACGGCTATTCGAATAGGTTTACACTCTGCAGAGGTTGCACACTTGTGCCACAACATTTGATTACATCCGTCAGGGATAGCCCTGAATAATCGTAACTCAGTACGCGGATCATCAACCATAACCTTTAATTTACATACCCTACTATAGGTACCTCTCCCCATGAGCTTGGCCTCCCAGTGAAGACAAACCGTCAGCCTGGGAACTGCACAGGGCTTGGGCCATACATTCACCTCATTTCACAACATTTCACCTTCAACGGAGGCAGCCTCGGCATAACCCCTATGATGCTTGTTAAGAGGGAACCCATACTAAGATGCATAAACTTCCAGTTAAGCCCTACCCATAATCAGGTATTGTGGGGGTACTAAATTATTGGAAAGATATCGCATCCAAACCCAACCATCAGTTTTTATCAAATTCACCATTCATTCAAGTCACATTCACCTTTAAAATCTTTCAAATACATTTCACATGTTTCCATCTAGAGTAGTCAATTTTATTTGTTAGCACTAGCAACTAGTCATGAGGGGTGCTAACTATCTGGTAGCTCTCTAGGCTAAATTTGATACTCTGGCTCTACTCTATACTTAGACCAAAGTTAACTATAAAAGGAAGCTTTGATAAACAAAGTAAAAGTTTGCAAGGTAAAAACTTGGGATTGGATCATTGAACATAAAGTAAAAGTGTAATGGTGCCTTGCTCTAGTAGAGCTTTGCACTTGCAAGAATATTAGCTTGCCTTGGTTGGTGTACTGATCAAAGTGGTCTTCTTCTTCCTGGATGTAGACCTCCTCCTCCTGGTACTCGTCGGTACTAGCGTCTAAAAACGGATACGAGGTAGCAATCACCAATCAAAGCTTAAGAGCTAGACTAATCACACACAAAGTTCACACAAGCTAATCTATCATCACCACAATGCTATCATGTTGGTTAACTTTGTTTTCTTCTTAAGAAAAATAATTTCCTCTCATTACAAATCTTGATTTAGGGTTTCTCTTTAGTTCTTGGAGAAATAATTTCCTCTCATTGAATCTTGTTAAGATTTAAGTTCCTCAAATAAGTAATGTATGAATCCATGACCAAGGTCAGCAATTCATCATTATCATTTGGGAAAATGATTTAAATGAGGTAGAGTACATCATGCAATTTAACACTACCTTAATCACAATTTAATATCACCAAAATTCAATATGAGATCAAGTAGACCATGGTCACTTCCTTATGTTGAGTTACTTGAGACAAGATTTAAATGAGGGAGTACCTCTCATATGATTTAACAAATAGTTTTGGAAAATTTAAATGGACTAGAAATAGCCATAAAGCCATTACTTATTCTAGCCCATGATCATACAAAGTAACCATGTGATATTTTTACATAAACATGTAGAGTATGTGAAATTTGATTTATGAGAGTTCAAATCAACTCAAAAGCATTTTTGGTTGATTTTTAAATAAAGTTTGAAGTTTGAAAAGGCCCTGCCTTGTTATTTTTTTCACATTAATTCTACAAAGAATCTAAGGTTGAGACCAGTGGGGTTGGGTAGATCTTTTCACAAGCTTTCCAACCATATAAAATTCATCAAATTTGGTTCATCCAATTTGATTCTATTAAATTTTGAAAAAGCATCTGTGAGCAATTTTGATTTAAATCAAATATTCGAATTTGAAAACTTGGGCCAGCGCGGGAAAAATGATGGGCCAGAATGAGGGAGAGGGAGTTCGGCCAGCCCAGCTACGCGTCTGGCGCGAGCGGGCCGCCTGACATGTGGGGCGAGGATGTCAGCGGGTCAAACTCACTGAATCGGCACATAGCGCGAGGGACGTTGGATTAGACGATGATCTGACGGTCGAGCGTCGTCATCGTCGTCGACAAGAAGCGAGCACTGGCACGGCGGAGGGAGGGGTTGGAGGCGAGCCTGGACTCTGAAGATCAACGGCGTTGATGCAGGACGACGTTGCGGACGACGGCGAGGCAGCTGGTACCGACGGCGACTCCAATGGTGGCAGAAATCGACAGCGACGTCTGCGGCGGTTCCGCGGGCTCCGGCGATGAATTGGCTTGCTCCGTTGGTCAATGTGGATGGGAGAGGAGTGGAGGATATCGAGGAGAAGGTGGGGAGCGAGATGGTGTCAAGAGAAAGGCTCGGGGGAGGCTCTATTTATAAGGGCGCATGTGTGTTGCGGGTGCCCGTGGAGGTCGACGGTGGCTATGGCGCTAAGGGTCGCTAGAGTGCAAGGTAGGGGGCGCGTTGTGTTGGCGATGTCTCAGCGGTCACAGTGAGCGTCAGAGCGCAACAGATGGAGGACGAGCGCGTGCAGGAGGGTGATGGGAGCGGGCAGTGCCGTGGCGGAAGGACGACGATGATGTCGACGATGGCAGCGCTCGCGCGGGCAAGGGAGCATGTCTGGCGGATTCCTGGTACTGTGGTGATGCTCCAGGCGGTCGCAGGGGTCAGCCGGGAGGGCACGTGTCCTGCCGTGCCCGTGGGCGGCGTCGATGCCAACCCTGGCACGTTCTGGGCGTCGCGGACATGGCGCTTTCCAGGCGCTGCGGTGCTCCTCTCCGACCATGGCTAGTATAGGCAGGCTCAGTGAATCATGGGGAAGCAGGGGGACATGGTTGGCAAGGCTAGATGAGAGGGGAGCTAGGGGTGGCATGGTGCATGTGAGGCATGGCCGGCATGGGCATGGCATTGCCATGTCTGGCCATTCCTAGGGGTGCAATGTAGGTGCATTATGTTGGAGGGAACAAGGAGACAAGGTTTGATCAAGTGGGGGTCAAAGTTTGGCCAGGGCACTATTTCAAATAGTGATTTTGATTTAGTTTGATTTTTGCCCACCAAGTGTTTGATACAATGGCCGGAAGAAAATAAATTTCAAATTTTGCAAATCTTTTTGGTGGATTTGATTCAAACATTAATTGGCACACAATGGTAGTGGTGGGGTGCAAAGTTGAGTTGGTTTGCAAGATTTCAAAAAAGTGCACAATCTAGAATCTGATTGGATGTCTCTACTTTGCTTGATCATAATTTGAAATTGGGAAAGAATTTGCAGGGGTGGTTTTGAGCAAAGTTGTTCACCTTGATGTGGTCTTGGATGAGGTGCAAAGAGTTCAACTAATTTATGTGTTGCAATTTATTTTACTCAAAGTCTGGAAACCGAAAGTCTTTCCTCGACTACCCGGAGGTCCAAAACTAGGCAAACTGAAATCAAACTGAAAACAGATTTTCACTATACTAAAACGTCCAAAACAAGGAGATGACCCTCTGACCTTCGCTAGATTTCTTTGATCTCGTGCATGGAATTTTTTGGTTTGAAAATCTCTGAATACAGAGGCTCAAAGTATGCATCAGGTTAAAATTGGCAGTTTTGACCATTAGTGTATGTGAGCACAATTTGCATTCAAATTTGATTTGATTTGAGTTTCTTTGATTCCAAAAGTGTTTATAAGTGTTTAGTAATATTCTACAAGCAATGGCGCAAGCTAAATTGGGCTAGGTCAAAGTTTTGCAAAATGGCCATAAGCACATGTATGTGATGAATTGCATTTTTCTTATTTTCTTATTTCCTTTTTCTTTGCTTCACTTAGGCAGGGTTTAGTGTTTATTTAGTGTTATATTGAGTTTGGTAAAGGTTTCAAACCATTTGGGTAGGGTATGAGGGCATAGGTCAAGATTTACCATTATGTCTATATGCCACAAACGATTTAGTTGGTAAGTGATAGGTTGGGTTTGTTGAGTTTTTTTCAAATCATCCAACAAAGTAGCACATGGCTTAGTTCATTATTTGCAAAAATATCCATAGGCTTACTGTCGAGGGTACTCCTCGCCAATGCCCTCCGATAGGGGCTTAGGGTTGATGGAATCCTGCAAGCTGACACGAGACATCGGTTCACAGACAAGCGGGGAGAGCGATTTACCCAGGTTCGGGGCCCTCGATGAGGTAAAACCCTTACGTCCTGCCTGTCTGTTCTTGATTATGATGACAATGGGTTACAATGGGGTGCCGAATAGTTCGGCTGAGATCTCGCCGAGATGGCTATTGCTAAGGTGACCTAGCTCTAAGCTTCTTCTGGCTAAGATTGCTAAGATTGATTATGTCCCTCGGCAGCCCCTCTCCTGGCCTTTATATAGGAGGCCAGGTCTCAAGAGGTCTCACCGAGTACGACTAGGTTTATAGTAATTTTAGATCCGATCTTTCCTTGTTCGATCGCTTCCTTGTCTTGCCCGTCAAGGAACCTTCTGGTGCGCCGTCCTAGTGGCCCATCTCGCCTTCATGTGTCTTCATGGGCCTTCAATTAGTCAATACAGGATAGGGTAATGTGGGTTACCCGAAGGGTAGTGCCCACGTCAGTAGCCCCCGAGTGTCTAGCCGAAGATAGTTCGGGTAGAGACTAAAATATGTCTTCTCCTGATGTTCTTCTCCGTCATTGTCCTTGTTCACCTTGAATCTGCTCTATCTTCATTTTATCGGGTGCGCATTGATGTCTACGGGTGCTTCTATTCTTGTAGACAGTGTTGGGCCTCCAAGAGCAGAGGTTTGTAGAACAGCAGCAAGTTTCCCTTAAGTGGATCACCCAAGGTTTATCGAACTCAGGGAGGAAGAGGTCAAAGATATCCCTCTCATGCAACCCTGCAACCACAAAGCAAGAAGTCTCTTGTGTCCCCAACACACCTAATAGGTGCACTAGTTCGGCGAAGAGATAGTGAAATACAGGTGGTATGAATAAATGCGAGCAGTAGCAACGGCACCAGAAAAGTGCTTTGCTGTCCAGGATTGGTGTGTGGTTGATGGTGGTAATATTGCAGGAAGTATAGATGCAGGAAAACAGTAAACAAACAGCGATGGCAGTATTTAGGAACAAGGCCTAGGGATCATACTTTCACTAGTGGACACTCTCAACATTGATCACATAACAGAATAAATAGATAGATGCTAGACTCTACACCCTCTTGTTGGATGATGAACACCACTAACTGTGTAGGATTACACGAACCCTCAATGCCGGAGTTAACAAGCTCCACAATATTCAGTGTTCATATTTAAATAACCTTAGAGTGCATGACAGATCAACATAACCAAACCAAGTACTAACATAGCATGCACACCTGTCACCTTCACACTACGAAAGGAGGAATAGATCACATCAATACTATCATAGCAATAGTTAACTTCATAATCTACAAGAGATCACAATCATAGCCTACGCCAAGTACTACACGATGCACACACTGTCACCATTACACCGTGCAGGAGGAATAAACTACTTTAATAACATCACTAGAGTAGCACACATATAAATTGTGATACAAAACACATTGCAATCATAAAGGGATATAAATAAGCACTTCACTATGCCATTTCATAACAGTGAATAAGTATTCTGTGAAATATAGCCTAAGAGACCCACACGGTGCACACACTGTCACCTTTACACACGTGGGACAAGGAGTCTCCGGAGATCACATAAGTAAAATCCACTTGAGTAGCACAATGACATCTAGATTACAAGCATCATCATATGAATCTCAATCATGTAAGGCAGCTCATGAGATTATTGTATTGAAGCACATAGGAGAGAGATGAACCACATAGCTACCGGTACAGCCCCGAGCCTCGATGGAGAACTACTCCCTCCTCATGGGAGACAGCAGCGTTGATGGAGATGGCGGTGGTGTCGATGGAGGAGCCTTCCGGGGGCACTTCCCCGTCCCGGCAGCGTGCCGGAACAGAGACTCTTGTCCCCCAGATCTTGGCTTCGCGATGGCGGCGGCTCTGTAAGGTTTTCTCTGGTTTCGTCGAACGTGGTAGGGTTTTCGCGACGGAGACTTTAAGTAGGCGGAAGGGAAAGGTCAGAGGGGGTCTGGGGCCACCAGACACTACGGCGGCGCGCCCCCCTCCTGGGTCGCGCCGCCACCATGTGTGGGCCCCCTGTGGCCCCTCTCTGACGGTTCTCGGTGTTCGGAAGCTCCCGGGGATTCTAAGATCTTCGGTGTTGATTTCGTCCGATTCCGAGAATATTTCCTTACTAGGATTTCGAAACCAAAAACAGCGTAAAACAGAGAACCGGCCCTTCGGCATCTCGTCAATAGGTTAGTTCCGGAAAACGCATAATAATGACATA
The DNA here is from genome assembly GCF_022539505.1 of Lolium rigidum. Lineage (NCBI taxonomy): Eukaryota > Viridiplantae > Streptophyta > Magnoliopsida > Poales > Poaceae > Lolium > Lolium rigidum. The sequence goes on from NW_025900100.1 coordinate 43,694, forward strand.
AAGTATGCATAAAACATGTAGATATCATCAATAATGTGGCATGGAACATAAGAAATTATCGATACGTCGGAGATGTATCAGCATCCCTAAGCTTAGTTCTCGCTCGTCCCGAGCAGTGTAAACGATAATAAAGATAATTTCTGGAGTGACATGCCATCATAACCTTGATCATACTATTGTAAGCATATGTAATGAATGCAGCGATCAAAACAATGGTAATGACATGAGTAAACAAATGAATCATAAAGCAAAGACTTTTCATGAATAGTACTTAAAGACAAGCATCAATAAGTCTTGCATAAGAGTTAACTCATAAAGCAATAAATCAAAGTAAAGGTATTGAAGCAACACAAAGGAAGATTAAGTTTCAGCGGTTGCTTTCAACTTATAACATGTATATCTCATGGATAATTATCAACATAGAGTAATATAACAAGTGCAATATGCAAGTACGTAAGAATCAATGCACAGTTAACACAAGTGTTTGCTTCTAAGACAGAAGGAAATGGGTGAACTGACTCAACATAAAAGTAGAAGAATGGCCCTTCGCAGAGGGAAGCAGGGAATAAATCATGTGCTAGAGCTTTTTAAGTTTTGAAATCATATAAAGAGCATAAAAGTAAAGTTTTGAGAGGTGTTTGTTGTTGTCAACGAATGGTAGTGGGCACTCTAACTACCTTGCCAAACAGACTTTCAAAGAGCGGCTCCCATGAAGGACGTTATTTCTACCAGCAAGGTAGATCATCCCTCTTCTCATTTGTTTACACATGTATTTTAGTTTTATTTATGGTTGACACTCCTCCCAAACTTTTGCTTACACAAGCCATGGCTAACCGAATCCTCGGGTGCCTTCCAACATTCACATACCATGAAGGAGTGTCTATTTGCAAAATTAAGTTGCTTATCGATGAATCGAGCAAAACATGTGAAGAGAATTATTAATGAAGGTTGATTAATTGGGGGTCGGGAACCCCGCGCCAGCTCTTTTTGCAAAATTATTGGATAAGCGGATGAAGCCACTAGTCCATTGGTGAAAGCTGCCCAACAAGATTGAAAGATAAAACACCACATACTTCCTCATGAGCTATAAAACATTGACACAAATAAGAAGTAATAAAGTTTTGAATTGTTTAAAGTTAGCACATGAAGTAATTTACTTTGGAATGGCGGAGAAATACCATGTAGTAGGTAGGTATGGTGGACACAAATGGCATAGTGGTTGGCTCAAGGATTTTGGATGCATGAGAAGTATTCCCTCTCGATACAAGGTTTAGGCTAGCAAGGTTATTTGAAACAAACACAAGGATGAACCGGTGCAGCAAAACTCACATAAAAGACATATTGTAAACATTATAAGACTCTACACCGTCTTCCTTGTTGTTCAAACTCAATACTAGAAATTATCTAGACTTTAGAGAGACCAATTATGCAAACCAAATTTTAGCAAGCTCTATGTATTTCTTCATTAATAGGTGCAAAGTATATGATGCAAGAGCTTAAACATGAGCACAACAATTGCCAAGTATCACATTCTCCAAGACATTTTACCAATTACTACATGTAGCATTTTCCGTTTCCAACCATATCACAATGAACGAAGCAGTTTCAACCTTCGCCATGAACATTAAAAGCTAAGAACACATGTGTTCATACGAACCAGCAGAGCGTGTCTCTCTCCCACACAAGCATTTATTCAAACAAAAACAAAAAACAAAAACAAACAGACGCTCCAAGTAAAGTACATATGATGTGACCGAATAAAAATATAGTTTCAAGAGAAGGAACCTGATAATTTGTCGATGAAGAAGGGGATGCCTTGGGCATCCCCAAGCTTAGACGCTTGAGTCTTCTTGAAATATGCAGGGGTGAACCACCGGGGCATCCCCAAGCTTAGACTTTTCACTCTTCTTGATCATAGTATATCATCCTCCTCTCTTGACCCTTGAAAACTTCCTCCACACCAAACTCGAAACAAACTCATTAGAGGGTTAGTGCATAATCAAAAATTCACATGTTCAATCATTCTTAACACTTCTGGACATTGCACAAAGCTACTGGAAGTTAATGGAACAAAGAAATCCATCCAACACAGCGAAAGAGGCAATGCGAAATAAAAGGCAGAATATGTCAAAACAGAACAGTCCGTAAAGACGAATTTTATTGAGGCACCAGACTTGCTCAGATGAAAATGCCCAAATTGAATGAAAGTTGCGTACATATCTGAGGATCACTCACGTAAATTGGCATAATTTTCTGAGTTACCTACAGAGAATTAGGCCCAGATTCGTGACAGCAAGAAAATCTGTTTCTGCGCAGTAATCCAAATCTAGTATGAACCTTACTATTAAAGACTTTACTTGGCACAACAATGCAACAAAACTAAGATAAGGAGAGGTTGCTACAGTAGTAACAACTTCCAACACACAAATATAAAATAGAGGTACTGTAGCAAAATAAGCACATGGGTTATCTCCCAAAAAGTTCTTTCTTTATAGCCATTAAGATGGGCTCAGCAGTTTTAACGATGCACTCGCAAGAAATAGTAGTTGAAGCAAAAGAGAGCATCAAGAGGAAAATTAAAAACAAATTTAAGTCTAACATGCTTCCTATTCATAGGAGTTTTGTAAATAAACAAGTTCATGAAGAGCAAAGTAACAAGCATAGAAAGATAGAACAAGTGTAGCTTCAAAAATTTCAGCACATAGAGAGGCATTTTAGTAACATGAAAATTTCTACAACCATATTTTCCTCTCTCATAATAACTTTCAGTAGCAACATGAGCAAACTCAACAATATAACTATCACATAAAGCATTCTTATCATGAGTCTCATGCATAAAATTATTACTCTCCACATAGGCATAATCAGTTTTATTAGTTGCAGTGGGAGCAAATTCAACAAAATAACTATCATTATTATTCTCATCATCAAATATAGGAGGCATAGTATAATCATAACAAGCTTTATCCTCCATAGTAGGTGGCACCAAAATACCATTATCATTATAATCATCATAAATAGGAGGCAAAGTATCATCAAAGAAAATTTTCTCCTCAATGCTTGGGGGACTAAAAAGATCATGAAAACCAGCTTCCCCAAGCTTAGAACTTTCTATATCATTATCAACAATGGTGTTCAAAGCGTTCATACTAATATTACTACCAACATGCAAATAAGATTCCATAGGTTTTTTAATTTTCGCATCAAACAATCCATGTTTTAAATCAGGAAATAGAATAAGAAGCTCATTGTTGTCCATGATGCCAAACTAGTGTAAACAAGAAACAAAAAGATGCAATTGCAGGATCTAAAGGAAATAGCTTCGAGCACACACACAAGGCGCCAGAAAAGTACTTTACCTGGGACCGGAGTATGAGAGCCTTTTACCTTTCCTCCCCGGCAACGGCGCCAGAAAAGTGCTTGATGTCTACGGGTGCTTCTATTCTTGTAGACAGTGTTGGGCCTCCAAGAGCAGAGGTTTGTAGAACAGCGGCAAGTTTCCCTTAAGTGGATCACCCAAGGTTTATCGAACTCAGGGAGGAAGAGGTTAAAGATATCCCTCTCATGCAACCCTGCAACCACAAAGCAAGAAGTCTCTTGTGTCCCCAACACACCTAATAGGTGCACTAGTTCGGCGAAGAGATAGTGAAATACAGGTGGTATGAATAAATGCGAGCGAGTAGCAACGTCACCGGAAAAGTGCTTTGCTGTCCAGGATTGGTGTGTGGTTGATGGTGGTAATATTGCAGAAGTATAGATGCAATAAAACAGTAAACAAACAGCGATAGCGATATTTAGGAACAAGGCCTAGGGATCATACTTTCACTAGTGGACACTCTCAACATTGATCACATAACAGAATAAATAGATAGATGCTAGACTCTACACCCTCTTGTTGGATGATGAACACCACTAACTGTGTAGGATTACATGAACCCTCAATGCCGGAGTTAACAAGCTCCACAATATTCAATGTTCATATTTAAATAACCTTAGAGTGCATGACAGATCAACATAACCAAACCAAGTACTAACATAGCATGCACACTGTCACCTTCACACTACGAAAGGAGGAATAGATCACATCAATACTATCATAGCAATAGTTAACATCATAATCTACAAGAGATCACAATCATAGCCTACGCCAAGTACTACACGATACACACACTGTCACCATTACACCGTGCAGGAGGAATAAACTACTTTAATAACATCACTAGAGTAGCACACATATAAATTGTGATACAAAACACATTGCAATCATAAAGGGATATAAATAAGCACTTCACTATGCCATTCATAACGATGAATAAGTATTCACGTGAAATATAGCCTAAGAGACCCACACGGTGCACACATCTGTCACCTTTACACACGTGGGACAAGGAGTCTCCGGAGATCACATAAGTAAAATCCACTTGACTAGCACAATGACATCTAGATTACAAGCATCATCATATGAATCTCAATCATGTAAGGCAGCTCATGAGATTATTGTATTGAAGCACATAGGAGAGAGATGAACCACATAGCTACCGGTACAGCCCCGAGCCTCGATGGAGAACTACTCCCTCCTCATGGGAGACAGCAGCGTTGATGGAGATGGCGGTGGTGTCGATGGAGGAGTCTTCCGGGGGCACTTCCCCGTCCCGGCGGCGTGCCGGAACAGAGACTCCTGTCCCCCAGATCTTGGCTTCGCGATGGCGGCGGCTCTGGAAGGTTTTCTCTGGTTTCGTCGAACGTGGTAGGGTTTTCGCGACGGAGACTTTAAGTAGGCGGAAGGGAAAGGTCAGAGGGGGTCTGGGGCCACCAGACACTAGGGCGGCGCGCCCCCCTCCTGGGCCGCGCCGCCACCATGTGTGGGCCCCCTATGGCCCCTCTCTGACGGTTCTCGGGTGTTCTGGAAGCTCCCGGGGATTCTAAGATCTTCGGTGTTGATTTCGTCCGATTCCGAGAATATTTCCTTACTAGGATTTCTGAAACCAAAAACAGCGAGTAAAACGAGAACCGGCCCTTCGGCATCTCGTCAATAGGTTAGTTCCGGAAAACGCATAATAATGACATAAAGTATGCATAAAATATGTAGATATCATCAATAATGTGGCATGGAACATAAGAAATTATCGATACGTCGGAGACGTATCACGCATCAGCGCTCCCGATGGGAGTAGCCCCCGAGTCTAGGTGCGGATGCTCGCAGTCCATGCGTAGACTCAAGTTGTACCACTCGAATATTTTCCTCTGCTGATGTTTTGCACAGATCTTCATAGGTCATCCGATATATTTTCTTTATGCAAAGGATAATGAGTAACGTGCCCAACTGTTGTTTGGTTAACTGCCGGTGGCAAAACAACGTTACCCTACACAGAATCAAGTCCCCGGGCATGATCCTGGAGTGCAAAAAACTTCTATCGGGTGTGCATCACGCGCTCCCGATGGGAGTAATAGCCCTCGAGTGTCTGGGTGCGAGCGCTTTGCAACCGAATGCTGACTCAAACCTTCTTCCTTCGACTGCTCATTCTGTCGAGTCTTCATTTTATCGGGTGCGCGTCAGCGCTCCCGATGGGAGTAGCCCCCGAGTCTTAGGTACGGATGTCTGCAGCCGGGCGTAGACTGAAGTCCTTCATCCGATAGCTCTTCTTTTTTCCTTCGAATGCTTCAAGTTTTTTTTTATGACGTCACTGTTGACGTGTAACTTCTGTGGGCTGATTAACAAGACTTGACCTGACGGGCCCACCCTAGCTCTGCGCAGGCAGTTTTTAGGACTTGACCAATGCACGCATGGCGATCGAGGCGTCTCCTCGATTTTCGCACGACGTGGGAATAATGGGCCGCCGGTTCCACTCCTTCTTCAAGCGCCACGTGTACAGTCAGATCTGCCCCACCCCCCACGACGCTTTGTGGAGTTATGGCCACGATTGGGCACAAATTCTTACGGGATAAATAGGGGGCCTCCTCTCTTTTTTATCCTTTACCCCGTTTACTGCTCATCTTCTCCCTCAAGCCTCCCTGTTCCTCTGCCTCTTCAACAGAAGCTCCGTTCACCATGGGCAAGAAGAAGAGCGGCAGTACCTCGGAGGCGGTCAAAGTTAGCCGCGATTGGAGCGCCTCCGCCATTTCCAACCGTGACATCAACAAGCTTCGCGCTCTCGGCTTCATCTCCGCATCTGAGGAAAGACATTCGTCTCCCAGGTTCGGTTACTCGCCCAAAGCCCCCGAAGGTTTTCACCGTCATGTTTGCTGCTTTCCTGTTTCATGGCCTTTCTCTTCCGGCTCACGAGTTTCTTCGCTCCCTCCTTTTCTTCTATGGGATTCAGCTCTGGCAGCTGACCCCAAATTCCATCCTTCACCTTTCCATTTTTATCACCGTCTGCGAGGCCTTCCTCGGCATTGAGCCTCACTGGGGCCTTTGGAGGAAGATCTTTTATGTGAAGCGTCACAACGACAACAATGGCCGCCCTGTCGTCGGTGGCGTCGGCTTCGTCGTCAGGAAGGAGGTTGACTACTTCGACTATCCGATGAAGGAATCCGTCCAAGGCCGGCGCAACAAGTGGTTCTACCTGCGAGATTCCGCTGTTTCTGGGCGGCGTTCAAATCTCCCCCCCCTTTGATGATGTCTTGGTGGCTCAAAAGAAGAAGTCTTGGCAAAACGCCCTTTCTCCCGAAGAAAAGGCGACAGCCGATGAACTGTTTGAGCAAATAGTCACCTTGAAGAATACAGGAGGTCTGACGATGTGCGGCACTGAAGTAGTTTCAGTGTTCCTACAACGTCGAGTGCAGCCGCTGATGTCCCGCCCTCACCAGTTATGGCTTTATACTAGCAAAGGCGATAAGTCCAGGATCAACTCTGCCGACCTATCGGTAGATGAGCTTCGGGACGAGGTTCGTCGCCTAACATGCCTCAGTACGAAGGACACCATCGTCCTGACATCGTCTCGTCCTCCCTACGATTTCGACCACCTCCCGTCCGGTAATCTTACTGCCCCTCGCATGCTTTCATTCTTTTTGCTTCGCCGTATTTTACAATTTTCTTTACTCTTTTTGATAGGCCCCAGTCATCGTCCGATGCTATCCTCCTCCACCAGAAAGTGGTGTGGAACCGGAGGATGATGACGATGACTCTGACGAAACTGAAGGCGCCCAGCAGGTCCTTGAGGACAGCGATGTTCAAGAGGGCGACACTGCCGAAGATGCCGCTTTTACCAGGAGCAAGCGCCGCTTGCAGATAGATGATGATTTCATCACGACGGCTGAATCTAGTCCTAGCAACCAAGATAATGATGCCATTGAAACTCCTCCGCCTTCTCCTGTTAAAACAAGTTTCTTCGCGGATGAAGATGATCTGGAGCTGTGAGCATCTATACTCTTTTTCCTTGATTTATTTCTTGTCATCCTGCAAGCTAACCGTGCACTTTACTTAAGTAGCTCTGATGATGACGATGTTCCTCTCTCGAGGAGGGCCAAGCTCGCTTTCAAGAGAGCAGCATCGACTAAGGAGTCAGACCCTTCTCCCACCAAGTCAACGCCTCCTACCAGGGCGGCTGTAGAGAAAATTCCGGTGTCGAAGGTTATTCCTCCCGGTGATCCTCCTGCTTCGTTGGCTTCTCGTGACCACGTAAGTTCTTATGTTGCCTTGTTTTGCTAAATTTCTCTTTTTATCGACTAATTATCCCTTCTTCCTTGTCGCAGCCGATTTATGCCACAGTCGACGCTGTGGCAGATTTTGCTGAGCAATTTACCCGACTAGAGGCTGAAAACGCCCAGCTCCGGAAGAGCGTCAAGACCTCGGCTGATTGATGACCCACAAGTATAGGGGGTGTATCGTAGTATCTTCGATAAGTAAGAATGTCGATCCCAACGAGGAGCAGAAGGTGTTGACAGGCAGTTTTGATGAAGGATTCACTGTAAATGCTCAGCGTACAAGTATTCGGGGGTTTTGATGTAACAGATGAA